>NW_015546029.1:315789-332086 GCF_001515605.1 Sinocyclocheilus anshuiensis | reverse complement strand
GGTGGGGGGGTGGAATTTGGTCCCTCCATTCAATTCAAGTTTATTATAGTGCTTTTCACAATATATATAGTTTCAAAGCAGCTTTACAGAAAAGTCTTGCTTCAGTAGGATGTAGGCTATTGTTATTCGCCAGAGATAAGTGTATACATCAAAGTACCGTCCATATGGCAGTAATGTACAACTATCATGTTTAGTTAATGTCATGTATTCTGTTAGGCTGACAAAATGAACATGCTCGGCAGCAATTTCAACTGAACTGAGCTCACTGAACTTGGACTTTTGTAGGCGTGAATGGTTATGTAGCGTCATTTGATGTTTAATTTAATAGCGCCAGCGAGGACATCCAAACTCTGAATATCATGTTGCTTAATTTTCCAGTTTATCCATTCATTTTGCATCTTTGGCATATGGAATGTTATTGTTGCTTGATTTTCACATGTCCTTCAGATTCACAGCATGAATAATGCACATTGCTGTAAATGTGATTCTCAGCCATACACCTGTGTCAATTGTTAGGGCAATTATTTTTTTCATACTTGGGCAGACAACATATTTCAGTACATTTATCTTCATACACAAACACACACGGACATAATTACTACTACTAGATTCAGCGTTTGAATGAACGAATTTATAGATATATGGAAATAAGTGGATTGGTTAATGGACTGAATAAAGGCCGAACATACTCTAGCACTAAGCATTTAAAAAAAAAATCACGGCTAATAAAATGTATTTATTTTTTTAGAGAGTGAAACCAAAAGAAAACCATGGGAACAAGAAGTGTGCTGAGAGTTTGCAGGGGTTGTAGAGGTAGGTGATGATTGATTATCTTCGAAGAGCATTGATTTTATTTTGACCAGTACCATCAATTAATCTTCAGTGAGTGCCATATGAACAACACCTATTTTGTAAATTAAATGAGCCTCTGCAATGCCTCTTCAGTGCCCCCTGTCCTTATCAGACATAGACTGTTTACACAAAGCTTGAATGTTGCATTCCTTGCATTGAACAACATGGGCAGATGGGAATGTTTTATTGAAATAGATTGATGCAACCTGCATACATTGTTTTTTTTTTAATTATAATAATTAATCTTGCATAGTGGGAATTTGCCATTTCTGGTTTCTTTCAGTTAATTGAGACACAATCTATTGTTGCTGCAGCGCTTAGAGCTGAGGATTTTACTCCGATGCAACAAAGATTTTATGTCTGAGAGCATATGACCAAACACATAGATCTGCTTACCATAAATTTGCTTGAATTTAACAGTTCTTTTTGGAGAGTTTAAATCCCATCCTAGTTGATTTTTGTTCCAGAATAGCACCAAGTTAAAGTTTTATCTAAACAGTTGGTCAAAGATATCTTTCAAGATGCATCCATATGAATTTGCACAATTATTCACAATTATAAATCTTTGGGGGGAATTTGTTGACACACTACTGTAAATTTCTAGGTGAGATAAATTTGACATATCAAAACATGCATTATCAATAACTAATTATTATTATTTTTTTATAATAGCAATTAGTTTTCTTAGTAGTTTTACTCGAATCCAAGGAACACGTCAGAGTCCTATATATAACTAATGTTATCCTTATGCACCGTCTGCTTTCAATTTACCTGCATCACAGGAGACTTCAGTATGTGTGTGTTAATATGGCGGTATAAAAACGGCTAATTCTTCACAGTGTTGTCTCTCTCAGGGGGAGTGAAAGAACACAGAGTTATCTCCTCTGTGATCATGTGAAGCCTGGTGCTTTGGACAACATGTCCTTGAAGATTGATGCAAGATTGAAGAAATTTTGGAGATTTTCGGCTGTACTGTTTATACCATCGCAAGCACTGATGCAAAGGTAAAAAGACTGATGCACAAAGCAGCTTGAACACCACACGTTCTTAAAAATCCCCATGAAGTGGCTTGATGAGCACAGTTTTCCTTTGTGTTGACATATTTCTGATTGAAACAGGAAGTCAGTGCAGGACATATCATGAGCTGGTCCCCTTTTTTTAAGTTTACACCACAGGTTGGCACAGATAAAAAAAAGTTTCATATTGAATCTAATATTTAATCTAATCGAATACATAGTTATAACAGCAAAACAGTGATAATGTTTAGTAATGGTGATGATTATTATATAACTTGAGGGATTTGTCATAATTTCTGATTATGAACTTCAACAATCTATAAGTTTTCCGATATTTAATATTCACAAGGAGTAATAGTTCACCCTAAAATGAAAATTGTCAAATGAAAATGACTCCCCTTTATGTCATTATAAAGCTGTATGACTTTTTTCCTCTGTGGAACATAAGAAGATAGATTGAAAAATGTCTTTGCAATATACAGTGGTCAGAGGGGTCCACTGTTTTTCAATTCTTTTTTTTTGGGGGGGGGATTGCAGAAGAAAGAAATGCATACCATGATGACAGTGATTTACATTTCCCTTTAAGCTTGACAGAAATATAAACCAAGTGACAGACAGAAGTGCCGCTTGTCTGCCACTGCTGGTTGGGACAAAAAATTCTGATTGGAATGGAAGAGGCACCTTTAAGACCCAGTGTAAGACTCAACACTCTCCCTGTGACTGTCCCGCCATACTTTTGGCCTTATTTATACACAAGATCATTCTTATTCTTAAGAGAAAAAAAAGCCATACCATAAGTTTGCTGGTGTTTTCTGATCACCATTGTATTGTAGATTTACATTGATTAGTAGAAACCCAACAAATGCATTCCTTGCCAACAATGGACCCTCTTACATGCCATCATTCATCTGTCCTAGTCGCTGTAGGAGTTCTCCAGTCATTAGGGTCCTGTCCCCTCGGGGCCAATGTTTTGAAAACTCCCTGATTAAAAGACTTTGCTCATTTACAGCCTGTCGATTTCTGTCAGCTCTCTGGATGGAGAAGTGTGTTTTGTTGTCTGTTCGTGTGAACCTGAAGGCTAGTCTTGTTCACAAATAATTGTGTTTGCTTGATGCACAGTTACTGACCTTTAGTTGACTAGTTTCATTCTCTCTGTCTCTGTATGCATTTATCAGTCATAGCATTGTATTAACGTTCTGACCTGCTTTACTTGCGTCATTTTGTGTTTTTTTCTTTATTAATTTCCCTGACCAGTCCCGGTTCCTGTCTCTGTCTCGACCACCTTTATAATGCTTTGTCATTCTGTAGCAGAAAATGTCACAACATTGGATGAATGACCTTTTTAAAGCTCTGTCGACTTGCTCTAATCCTTCATCTTCACCGTGTGATCTTCCATCTGTGACCCCTTCACATTCATTCTCAGCCTAATCACCTCCACCATAACACAGACCCTCACTCACAGCTGCAGAATGTCTGGTAATCTCCCATGTATGGATATCACTAGGGATCTCTCTTGGCCCAAACACATATGGATTTATGATTTCTATGTCAGAGATATTTGATTATTCTTTTGTCTATGCTTACTGTCTCTGAAGAGATGACTGCAGTGATGTGTAATGAGCTTCTAGTCCCATTATCTTGGCATAGCATGAATAATATTGATCAAATCTGCTTCAACAGCAGCAGTGTGGGTAAAGGAAGATATTGGGAATGTTTCCTATCTACATTCAGATGTATACTTATGAGAGCAAGAGCATTCACACCATAATTTTCTTACCCTTATGTTGTTACAAACCTGTATTTGAAACGCACAAGATCTCTTAAAGGAACACTCCACTATTTTTGAAAATATGCTAATTTTCCAATTCCCCTAGCGTGAAACAGTTGAGTTTTACCGTTTTCGAATCCATTCAGCCGATCTCCGGGTCTGTGGTAGCACTTTTAGCTGTAGCTTATAGCATAGATCATTGAATCTGATTAGACTGTTAGCATCTCGCTCAAAAATGACCAAAGAGTTTCGATATTTTTCCTATTTAAAACTTGACTCTTCTGTAGTTTATAAATTGTACATGAAGGTGAGTGAATGATGACAGAATTTTATTTCTGGGTGCCCTATCCCTTTAAAGTAGAAAAGTGGTTTTGATATGACTAAAACAGACCTTTGCTCTGTGGAGGGTTGCCTGAGTTCTTTGAATAGTGAGAATTTTCGTGTCATGTTAATTTTGGTGCTTTTTCGCTCACATATGTGTTTTCGTGTTTCTTCATTTCCTTCGGACAGGGAAGCTTCAGCTTTTACAAGCTCTCAGGAGTGCCTGACAGACAAAGTGCTTTCTCATTAGTCTTAGGAACAGGACTGTGTGGGCGTACGGCTTTGGGGTTTAAAACACGAAACAAGAAAGGCTGGAAATGGGGTTTAGTGGAAGGATGAAGTGTAGATGTGTGACATAATAAGAGAGGGAGATATAGAGTGTGAGCACGCGCACATACTCATATGCATGGGGATGCATGTGGCCCTCGGCAGGAGTGGTCTAATCATTGAGTTGATGCGAACTGGCAATTTGATGCATCCTAAATCAGACAGGTGGAAACACACACAGCTCTGTCAGTCATTTAATGAGTAGCATTAGCTCAGATACATGTTAGTTGAGAAAACATTCACTCGGAGCTGCACTCACCAGTCAAGCATGCTCTACCCAATAAAGCGTCTTCGCTGAGCAGAAGCAAAGCTTTAGCAGGATAATCTTAAGGGAATATAGTATGTTAGAGCAAGGATGGATAAATAAAATTAGTAAGCCACTCTCCTGCTTTGATGTTGTGTGAACACATAGTACTGCACACAGGGTCCAAAATGAACACCGGCTAAGTTCCAAATGTGTGGAAAATACAGCTTTGGTGCATAGGTGAATTTAGTTATTTGTTAGTTAGGTGGTAACTTTATAAGGAGTCATGCTGGTCTTTTTGTGCTTTTATGCACAAAGTAATAAGTAACTTGGATTCTAAACTAAATCTTTTTCTCAATGCTTTTGTGACCAATGCAGTTATGACGGATAGAGACTGACTCATATTTATATGATACTGTGAATGACAATGACCTGATCAGTTTGTCACAAACAGCCATGGGAAAATTCTGTTTTCATAGGGATGAGGGTATTTTTTTAGGGTATTTGTTAGTATGAAATATCTCAATCAAGTTGCTGTGGCAAAATGTTAATTTTGAACCCTGACTGCACATCGCACACCATCCAGGTTGATTGGCGCCCCAATAAATCGTTTCTGCATCTACCATCTCCATCAACGTGCCAGGTTACCGTTTCACTGAAAGCTGGCTGGAAGAGGAGAAATATAAAATGTAACAACAAGCACTTTGCAATGCCCATCGTGCAAAAAAAAACACACCAATTGTGTGCTAATCGGCCCTCACCAACCATTCTAAAGGTGACCTGGGCCAAATATTTTGTTAAAACTTGTTTTGTCACAGAAAGTAAAACATAGGTATCTAGAAAAGGAACAAGCTAACTGAAAGGGCTGATGTTTCATTCTAGGGCTTTTAAAAGGCAGACTGTCGTGTTGTACCTGGACCTAGAGTAGCTGGTATAGAGATTCAGTATTCATGTACAGAGATTCTGATCTCACTGAAGTAGCTACTGATACTATGGATTTATGGCAGCGGTGAAAACAAGTTAAATATCAAGGGCATTTCATTTCATATTACAAGAAAAGGGTGTTTAAATATAGATATATGTGTAAATGTATAGTTCAGTTGACACAGAACCATGTTGTTCCAGTTGTTCTGCATTATTAAGCAAAAATGCACAAGCACTTTTTAAGCCTGGACATTCTATTGTGATTTATACTTTTTATGGGATTTACAAAGGAAAACAGCCACCATAAAATTATTATAAAATGAATCTTTTGCTATCCACCATATTTTTAATGCAAGATCGTGTGCGTCTATTTGTAACTTGAATGTACAAGGCTTTTAGTGACAAATATAAAACCTTTTTATTTTGCTCCCAAAAAAATAAAAAATAAATAAACATTACATTAAATATTAGTAATTATAGCAATTATAAATTATATTTCTTGCCGCCTTAGAATTGCAGATATTGTCAGAATTGCGATATTTTATATTTTTATTTGACTCTGATATAATAATAATAATATTAATAATAATAATAATAATAATGAAATAATAATGATATGGCTAGGAACTATACTCTCATTCCGGCGTAATAATCAAGGAACTTTGCTGCCGTACTATGGGTGCAGCAGGCGCAATGATATTACGCAGCGCCTGAAAATAGTCCCCAGCACGCCTGGTGCAAGCAGGTGGTCACGTTGGTTATGTTGACAGAAGTTGGCCTATTTTCAGGCGCTGGGTAAAATCATTGCGGAGTGAGAGTATAGTTCCTAGCCATATCGGCCTAGAAAATCGCAACTTTTCATTTTCCGTTGGTCTTAGTACACGATGTAACTACAGAAGAGTCAAGTTTTAAATAGGAAAAATATCGAAACTCTTTGGTCATTTTTGAGCGAGATGCTAACGGTCTAATCAGATTCAATGATCTATGCTAAGCTACAGCTAAAAGTGCTACCGCCAGACCTGGAGATCGGCTGAATGGATTCGAAAACGGTAAAACTCAACTGTTTAATTCTAGGGGAGTTGGAAAATTTTCAAAATATTTCAAAAATAGTGGAGTGTTCCTTTAAGCTCAGTAAAGCTGCATTTATTCTACAGTTATATTGTGACATTTTATTACAATTTAAAGTAACTTATCTGTTTTAAATATATTTTTAAATGGCAAAGCTGAATTCAGTATCAGTATCATTCTTCAGTATCAAATTATTTTTATTATTAAGTTATTGATGTTGCTTAAATAAAAATTAGTATATTAATAAGTATTCTTATTTTCAATGTTGAAATGGTTTTGTGTAAATGTTATCATTTTTTTCAGGATTATTTGATAAACAGAAAAATAAAAAGAACATAATGTATTTGAAATATAAATGTTTTGCAATATCATGAATGTCCAATGTCACAAAATGTTACTTTTTATCAAATTAATGCATCCTTGCTGAATAAAAGTATTATATATTTTTTCAGACTTACATACTCCAGATTTTTTAGTTGTAGTGTATCATTGTTTCCACAAAAATATTAAGCAGCAAATTATTTTTATTTCTTTTAACATTCAGAATAATAAACATGAGCATCAAATCAGCTTATTAGAATGATTTCCAAACGATCATGTGACAATGAAGGCTGAAAATTTTGCTTTATCATCACATTAATAAATGACTTTTATTTACACACACACACACACACACACATATATATATATATATATCAAGGCTTTTAGTGACAAATATAAAACCTTTTTATTTTGCTCCCAAAAAAATAAAAAATAAATAAACATTACATTAAATATTAGTAATTATAGCAATTATAAATTATATTTCTTGCCGCCTTAGAATTGCAGATATTGTCAGAATTGCGATATTTTATATTTTTATTTGACTCTGATATAATAATAATAATATTATTAATAATAATAATAATAATAATGAAATAATAATCATCAGTTTAATCAATAATAATTAATAATCAATTGTTGTTGACCAATTTCAGTAACCTGTCTGTTAATTGAGACTTTCATTTGTGGAATTAAGCATGGCTCACGGAAAATGGCATGTTTGTACAGTGGTATCAGCAACTGAAAACTTTTGTTTTTGCGTGATGACACATCTATGCCGCTAGGTGTCAGTATTAATCCAAGAGGGCTGCCATATCATCCAGCACAACATAAACAAGAAAATATTTAGTACACATTTAAAAGAAGTTAGAACCAGCAGGAAACAAGCTAGCATATCTGTTGTCTTTGAGTATTAAAGTGTTATCCACTCCATTTAATTACGACCCTTTTGTATTATGCTACTTAAAAAAATACCACCCCTGCACACAACTTGTAATTTGTACCATCCATTAATTTAGCTCAAGTTTCTTTCCCCTCTTAGAGTCTTAGACACGAGGAGGGGCTGGCTGCATGATTGGCAGTCCTGAAAGAGAAATGCTGAGACTCACTTTGTTTACAGCAGTCAGTAATCTCTTTTTCTGCACAGAGCACTGACATGGATCTCTTTATTGCTTTCCCATATCTTGTCTTTCTCTCTCTTTTGCCCTCTGCTTCTCTCATTTTCTATCTCATCCTGTGAATGCTTTCTCAACTTGTACTTATCTCTCTTTGTTTCTCCCTCCTCCTCCTCTCTCTCTCTCTCTCTCTCTCTAAAGGGGTGGGGAATGTTCTTGTGAAGAAAGCAGGTGCAGTGCCTCCTCTTTCTCTCTTTTTCCTCTGTCTGTCTCTCTCTTTCCTGGCATCAGCAGTAGGGGAGAGTAGAAGGCTCTCTGTGTATGTGTCTGGCTGCAGTCTCGTAGGCTTGAGTCGCGGTAAAATCCCACAGGAGATTAGAGCGGGAACATGCGCTAGTCCGGACTCTTTAGAAATGGCAGCCCTAGGAGAGAGCAACAGACAGGCAAAACAAACACATCCGTAATGAGGAATAGATGTATGTTGTCTCATGGAAAACCTGCAGTCTGTCTCTCTCTCTCTCTTTTTTTTAACCTTCCTCGTTTTCTCTATCTGTCTGTCTTCGACAAGCCCACTCCTCCCTCCCTTCCTCCCCTCCATCCCTTTGCTCCGCTCCTCTCCCTTTCTCTCTCTCTCTCTCTCTCTCATTCTCTCTTACGCTCTCTCAGTGGAGGAATGTAGATAGAGGCTGAGTGTACGCCCGCTGCTCTGCACGATATCAACGGCTTGTTCTACGGCGTTGGGTCGCTCACCAGATGCTGTTCAGAACGGATTTGTACTGCTAACGGATTTGACCATCCACCATCTCTTCCTTGATAACTCTGCACCTGCCACTGCCTCCTCTGCCGGGGCTCAGCTTGCACGTACCAGGATCCGTGCTGCAGGTCCCTTACTCCCATAAGGATGATATAAATCAGCAGGAGCTTTGGTCGTGGAAAAAGGGACATATTGCTTCACGGTCAATGCCGAGTCCTCCTCCGTAAGGGAACCACCTTTCTTCGATATGTATAGCTGACTCAGCGCTCGAATACAAGACCATGAGTCAGATCAAGACCTTGAAAAATGAATTGGTGAGAACGACAGAGCCAGAGAGGAAAAATATGAGCCAGTTTTGAACTTTTACTGAACTCTACCTTCAATATTTAAATGAATGGAGGTATGAGATTAGAGGGTAAATCTAACGGTGGTGTCATCTGCAAAAAGAGGGATTTGATAATCTGACGACAGAGAGTGCTGCTGCAACGGCTGGTGCTCGGAGTCAACATGCAGACAATTTCACTCCTCCCTTTCCTTTTGCCTTCTTTGCTCAGCATCTTTATTTAACATTTGTACTATTTTGGTGATTTTGCGGTGAGCTGGAAGTCATCTGGACGTATTGGTGGAACTGGACTAAAGGACTGCCCTTTTTACTGGATTCTGCAACCGCTGAGATTTCTACCTCTGGAAATTCTAATGGGTGTATGCTCTTGTCTGATTGTGAGTGTGTATATGTGTGTTAGTTGTGTGTGGATGTGATTTGTCTGCCTTGATGTGTTCGTAACTATTTCTGTGTTCTTGCGGTTGTGGTTTACTTTTTTCCAATGTCTGGCATTACTGGCCAGTGTTTCGCCTTGTGCTGTCCATGTCTGCTGAGCACCCGGCCTTGGGGTTGACCCTTACCGTGCCACAGGCGAGATGAGTGACAGCTCTGGAACAGTGAACAACTCGGGGGCTATGGTACTGGAGGAGCCTGATGGGAGAGGTGGCTCCGGTGGACGTGAACAAGCCCAGGCCCCTGCTCGTGGTGGGATTTTAAGGTGTGGGAGCTGTGCCCTTTGGCCCCGCCAACAGACTTGGCTCTGCATGGTTCCACTTCTCATTGGCTTCATAGGCCTAGGGCTGAGTCTGATGCTGCTGAAATGGATCGTAGTGGGTTCTGTGCGGGACTATGTGCCTACTGACTTGGTGGACGCCAAGGGTATTGGCCAGGACCCCATCTTTCTGTCCAAACCTAGCACTTTTCCTAAGGGATCTGACACCACCACCACCACAACCACTATTGGAGGGGTCAGCTTGGTCAGCCCCACCGTAACCACTGTGGTGCGGAGCAGGACTCGAACAGGAACCCCTCCCAATGTTCCCCCAAGAGGTGGTGGTGCATCCGGCAGCCAGGTGACACAGAAAAGCCCGTCTACGCGCTTTGTCACACGTAATCCCACCTTTATGACCACCGTGGCCTCTACCACAACATCTACGGTCCAAACGTCCACCTCCAGCCCCTCTCCCTCCAACCCTGCCGTTCTAAACGACTCCACCCAAATGTGGACCAGAGAGCAGTCATCCACTGAAAGGCACGTGACCATGCCTGGTCGAACCCACGTCAGCCGCAAAACACGTAAGTTTGATATTTCTGATAGGTTCTTGATAGTTTTTGCTATGGCAAGAGCCGTTCAGTTCTGCTTCTGGTGGGGATTGTTGGTGACCAGATTACAGTTTTGCATGGTACTGTTAGCATGTATATATTGTGTTAATGACATCCCTGTTCCCAGACGCGAAACCTGACGGACTCTTGGCCGTGTGCAGTCCCGTTTATCATGTCGCCAGGGAGTGGCAGATACACTAATGACAAACAACGACACTGACCACTCCCTGTGTTTCAAAATATGTGATATAGTGAATCGAGAAATATAAAGACAATTGCATAGGTGTAATAGTGTAAAAAAGCTTTTCTTTTCTTATTTTACATTTTTTTCACTGACTGCAGCACATGAAAAAAGCTTATGTGTGAATCAGGATGTCAGTTAGTGAACGTCTGAAGATGTCTCCTTTAGCTCTGCTTTGCTGATTCTCTTTTCATAATGGTTAACTAGAAGAGCTTCGAGCGTTGTGTCTAATGATGGAGCCATGCTTTGCATACATTTATGTAATCGACAGATATTAAATGGCACATTTTGCTGTTCATTTAAAAACTGCAGGAGCCTCTGAAAATAAGAAAACTGTATCATGTGCTAATGGTACACCTCAGTGTAATATTAATGGCATTTTTATTGTCTATGCATGCATAAATTGATCATCATGCCTGTTTACCTGACTCTAAGGTTTGCTGTCCATATGTGATTCTGCTGTGGGATTATATTGTATTCCTATACTGTAGTCATCAGAATGCCCGGATAGAGATGCGTTCACAAATAATGATCACATTAATTTGCATACAGTGAACAGCCTGTGCACAGTGACATTTAGGAAGTTTGATGTTATGTCTGAATACTTGTCAGCCTCTTTGTATTAGAGTTTTTGTTCTAGTGCTGTGAATATCGTAATATTATTTGAAGAGCCCTTTCTTTGAATTCAGCTGGTAATATTGGATCATAATGTCGGGTAGTAAGAGGTTGTCATGCCTCACCACTCTATGAGATTACTTCACTCTCCATGCTTAATCCAGATTAATTTAACTTCATTCATGGAAGCTGCTACTGTTACATCTACTGTTAGTCTTTATGAAACCTACCTTGTAATGACTCTGGAAAAGCCGCTCTGTATTTTCATGTGTGTGTTTTATAAGAAGTTTAAAATTACAGGGCATTTACGATAAATTTAAGTTACCAGATGTTTTTATGTGTTTTGAATTAAGGAAAGCATAATTTTGTCAAATGTAGTGTCTGTTTTCAGAGCACAGCAAGGGTTGCCCAGATGCCCACCAACAACATTGGTGACAATGGGAAAAAACATAGATGAGATTTTGTAAAATTTGTAAGAAGCATTAGTTAGAAAGAAAACTACAGACCAACGAGTACTGTTTTGCATCAAAACACTTTTGCAACATAAGTGTTTTTATAAATGTAGTTATATTATAATTTGTTTGCATAATTACATTTTGTGAAAAAAAGCTGGAATATAATTTTTTGTAAATAATTTTTTAAACAAAAAATGTCAAAAGCAAATAATTAATGGAGAAATTAAAAAAAATTCTTGCAAATACAAAAATGTTTATTAAAGCCAGCAGAAAAAAACAATAATCCTAACTGTTGAGCCCAATTTTTACAAGCGCAAAGAGTCTCTGTTTATAATAAAGTAGACCCCCCTCAACTCACAGTAATACAAAAGAACCCATGAATGTCATGAGTGTCATAAGTCTTTAAACAAGTCTTTATCGTATACTTTGGTTGTACAATAATTCATTACAATTGCAATTGTCTGACAGAGGATATCTTATTCCTTTATGTCCCCTAGCAGCAATTGCCCACCTTTATCAATAACACAGAGAAAAAGATGACTAAACCATTAGTGATCCAAATGCATTTGAGAACTCACAGCTGTGGCTCATCTTAAAACCCATTATTGCTCACCATATTTGATATTAGAGCTAGAAACAGATCTTTCAGTGTAAACTGTCCAGGTGAAGAGGCCATATGTTTTCATAGAAAATTATTCTACAAGATCGGCTATGGTGAATTGAGTGGCCTGTAATTTTGTTTTCCATTTTGAACATATGTTAGTTGTCTTTGGTTGATGAAGTGGAAGTTCCAGTGCTGCTGCCATGGATCTGTTAGTGCTGTAGCTCATACAATGAGCAAAGGTAGTTAAGAGTTGAATGCAAATTTGCAATTGGTGCTAGGGGCACCTTGCGATGAACTGACCGTATAAAAGCCATATCTCAATGTGATCGATTATGATGTTGGAGAATCAATTGTAGCATTAAAGGTGGGGTAAGCAATTTCTAGTAGCCAATGTTGACATTTGAAATCACCAAAACAAACACGCTCCTACCCCAAAAGGGTCTCGCCCCTATTTTGATAGCTCCACCCCACACATACGTACGCAACCCAGGCAACAATTAGTTCTGTGAAACAAAGCAAAACCAATGTTACACCGTGTCTACACCGGACGCGAGTGGCGCGGTGCGACAAAATACTATGGAACTCATTATAATCAGTGCTGCTGTCTACACCATATATATATATATATACAGTATATACATATCTATGGTCTACACTGGATACGGCACGACACGACAGATCCCTGACAAAAAACTGCTGCTGCGTTCAACTCATGACGTATTGACACAAATTTAAAATGATATTCAACGGTCGCTTTGTCGCGTCCAGTGTACTAGACATACTTTAGCTGTTGCGGCGCAGACACAGTGTTTTACTCACCTATCGAGATGAAACAAAGCAACCTTTGCAGTCCGATTGCAGGCCTTCCGCTCCTTGAGTTCTCTCCAGCGCTGGAAATCTGATCCGATATTTACACGGGTCCTACTTCTTGCCTTATCGTAAGCCTTCTTTTGTTCCGCAGACGTTTTCCTCTTTTGTTTTTTATCCGCCATCTCTATCTGTCTGTCACTCGGCTCGGACTGAACGCTCTGTCCTCCACATCATGAGTAGTTACTTACCCTTACTGCTGATTGGCTACACCCCACCTTTAAGTGAAAACAGCTTTGGTTGAAACTGGCTGACACAATTCCTGGTTCCAGCTGGCTGCCATTTAATGACCATTGATTCTTCCTTTGTTTTGTAACATCAGGCTGATTGCAAGGATTAGTTCATGTCATCTACAGTACCACACTGTATTGAGCATTTACTACATTGTACCACTGTTTTCTCTTGAAATACAGATGAGAGTGGAATCATTTGACGATGCTGACATTAAATCATTTCCAGTGTTAAATGACCTAAAATCATTCAGAATTCATGTTGTAAGATGAGGTGATTTATTTGCCTCGTCTGTCTATTTCCTGTTTTAATAAAAAGCCATAAAAGCACTCCCTTCCAGTGCCATTAGAGCTTAATTTCACTGAGACTATTTAAAAAAAATGCCAGTTTGATTTATCTTTTTTAGATCCCCTAAAGGAGGGATGAAGCCTTAAATATTAATGCTTAGAAAGAGAAACATGTTCAATATGTAGAAGAGCATGTGAATAATTGACAAGGGTGTCCTGAAAAATTATCAGGGAAAGGGATGAGAAATGTGCAGGGTTTTATAAATAGAGGTGGAGGAGAGGACGATGAAAGCAATGATATTTCATTGCTTCTTGCTGGTTTCATGGCACTTTCGAAGTGAAATGTCCACTGTGTGGTGCTAAAAGCGACAGCAAAGGTCTTTGTTAATCATTAATCTGCCCCATAATCATAATTTATGTGAAAAGGATTGAAAGTTGTTGATGTTTTCCTGCTACTAGTTTTCATTTCAGCTGGAAACTGCAGTGAATGTTTTTGGACTTTTGTGGAAATGTAGGTTTTTCCGATGAGTCTATGATGAAAATAAACATCTCCTTATGCCATTTCAAAACTGTATGACTTTCTTTTAACTGTAGAACATGAATAAATGATGACAGAATTTTTGGGTAAACTGTTCAAGTTGGTCTTTGCATGTTGATGTTAATGAACCTTGAATCCTTAATCCTTCATTTACATAATTTAACTTATTAAACCATTAAAGTTGAAACTGCTGTGTGGTTGCAGTGTCATACAGCTATCAATTGTATCTAATTGTCTTATTTTTTTCTAGGTTGTAATGTAAGCAACCTTATTTCTCCCAATGATTGAGTCTCATCTCAGTGTTCTAGATTTTATGGAAATGAAGGCCATTAACAGGCATTTGACCACTTTATGTGTTATTTTCAGTTTCAGTTACACTATTTTCAGTTTTAGGTTGAAATTAATGTTGCCAGCTGACATTTTTGCATGAGGGATGACTTTTAGAAAATAACAGTGATTATAAACTCCTGAAGGCCTGGCAGGATATTTGTGAAGTGTTGAACTCTGGTTCAAATGCAAATCATTTCTGTATTTTCCGTTTAGTTATGCATCGAGTAGCGCAATAATCTTGGACTTTAAATAGAGCTGACCGGCATGACAAATGAGGACCATAACCCTCAACAAACCATTCTGTTGTAGCTCAGCCTATCAGAGTTCAGGGATCAATTTTTCTCTCAGCCCAAAAATACAACCCAGCATAAAGGAACACAGCCCCACTGTGAATCTTGCTTATTACTGTTGCAGCTTAAAGGCTATTGAAATATCCCGGTCAACACGAAAGAACCCTGTAGGAAGATGTTAACCTACCTCTCAACCATAGTAGTGTCATTCTTATAGCAATACTGTACATTTAAATCAAGAAGACATGGAAGTAAATATATTAGGGATGTCAAGCTATAACATTATTTAATCAAATACATTTTTTTTTCAATTAATCGCACATCAATTTGGTCTGAGAAAGTAGCCCCAAAAGATAGTCTTTATTGTGTTAAATTAGAAAAGCAATGATTAGACATTACAAAAAAGTATCTCTAGAAACCTTTGATTCAAGACAGAATTTATCAGTATTAACATTTAAGGCTTTGTGTATGGGATTACATCTCTGCCACAATTCTGCGAGCGAAAGATCATATTTTGAGCACGCAAAAGTGCGTTTTGCATGCGCGCGAACTGAGTTTTGTGGAGAAAATGTTTGTCTCGCAAAGAAGAAAGTATTTTGAGCGCACGAAAATCTATTTTGCTTTTAAAATATGTTTTTGGATGTGTGCAGACTCTTTTGCGCGTGCAAGGTTTCACTAGCTTGCTCCCTTGATGCCCGCCCTCAGTGCTCTCTAAATGCCAACAGCTCGCTTGCTCAACACATCCCAGCGTTACAATATGCCATAATTCCAGCCAATCAGAGACGAAGCTGCTAAATTCTGATTGGCTGCCTTGACAACCAATCACAACATTCCTTGCATTACCTCGACAGCAGAAGAGGAAAAATACAGTGCATGCATAATTATTATGCAAGTTGATATTCTGATCATATTTTTTTCCAAGCACATTTTACCAATTCCAAACGACATCAATCTTAATAACTACTTTTAATCTTGTATTTAATCATTTATAATTTATATATAATTATTCATGAAGGCTGGAAGTGAAAAATGTCTTTACTTAATAAGAATCACATACTGAAGTGTAGTAAAATACTTGAAGACTGATTTTATATTTATATATAATATATACGTATATACTGTATATATATATATAGGCTTTATAGACAGATAAGTTGAGAGTGACTCTTGAAGGACCAGCACCACATCCTCTCATACCACTGTTTGAAGAATTTATCTTCCAGAATCTGGCAGTAACTTTTGGGAGTTCATTTTTAGTCCATCTCGAGATTTTATCTGTAGAAGGTAACCTGCTTAATAAATTTGCACACCTGAATATAAGGTGTGTTTCACTTCCAGCCTTCAAGAACAATAATATATAGATTATAAGTGATTAAATACAAGATTAATCGTAGTTATTAAGATTGATGTTGTTTGGAATTGGTAAAATGTGCTTGGAAAAAAATATAATCAGAATATCAACTTGCATAATAATTATGCACGCA
>NW_015546029.1:314459-315425 GCF_001515605.1 Sinocyclocheilus anshuiensis | reverse complement strand
GCAAGCGAGCTGTTGGCATTTAGAGAGCACTGAGGGCGCTCGATTTTCGTGATTTTCGTGCGCTCGAAATACTTTTTTCTTTGCGAAACAAACATTTTCTCCACAAAACTCAGATCGCACGCGTGCAAAATGCACATTTTGCGCTCAAAATATGATATTTTGCACGCAGAATTGTGGCAGAGATCTAAGCCTATAGATGTGGCCATAACATCTGACTGTTCAGAGGTGGCGTGAATGCATTTATGCCGCAATTAGAATAGCATTATTAATGCTTTGAGAATAATAGGTTTTTAAAAACACTAAGCTATAATTGTATATAAAACAAAATACATGAGACAAAATGGAAATTGAAGACAAAATAAGGCAAAAACTATACAGTAGCTGTCACGGGTGCACTGCTGAGCAGAATCTGGAGCAAGGAACGGAGAGAGACAAGGAGTATTAAGATTGATGTTGTTTGGAATTGGTAAAATGTGCTTGGAAAAAAATATAATCAGAATATCAACTTGCAAAATATGCACTGTATTTTTCCTCTTCTTGCATCCGGGGATCAGGAGCCCTCCCTGGGCTTAACCGGGGATCAGGCGCCCTCCCTGGGCTTAACTGGGGAACAGGAGCCCTCCATGGGCTGAACCGGGGATCAGGAGCCCTCCCTTGGCTTAACCGGGGATCAGGAGCCCTCCGTGGGCTTAACAGGGGATCAGGAGCCCTTCCTGGGCTGACATCGGAAACAGGAGCCCTCCCTGGGCTGACATCGGAAACAGGAGCCCTCCCTGGGCTTAACGGGGAAACAGGAGCCCTCCCTGGGCTTGACTGCGGAACCGGAGCCCTCCCTGGGCTTGACTGGGGAACCGGTGCCCTCCCCGGGCTATACTCGGGAACAGGAGCCCTTCCCGGGCTGAACTGGGAATCAGGAGCCCTTCCTGGGCTAAACTGGGGATCAGGAGCCCTTCCCGGGCTAAACTG
>NW_015546029.1:305583-314368 GCF_001515605.1 Sinocyclocheilus anshuiensis | reverse complement strand
CAATGAAACATCATGGGAAACACCTGGGACAAATTAAACATGGGAAAGGAAGGCACATGAGGAAAACAACCACAAAACACGGAACAGAGTCTGACAGTAGCATTCTTTTACCCTAATATCTTGAATTTTAGGGGCATATAACTGCATTCTAAGAAGCTACATCACACAGTCAGTCGTCGTGCATCATGTTTGTCAGAGACTGCATGCAGTATAAGATGACGTACAGGTCTGAGCTATTTATAACATTTATAAAATTGTTTTTAAAAATCCTTATTCAATACTTACGAATGACTGGGAAGGGACTCCAATACCAGACCTATGAATAGTTCAAATAAAGATGGTCTGTTGGCATGGTATATAGCCGCAATAGTTAATTCAAAGCATCATTGTACTCTAAACCATGACCACAAATTAAATAGCTCTTGGAATTAACTTTAACTTAAAAGAAGGTGATTTACACAATTAGCAAGGCTTTTCTTCTGCAGTGGCACATAAAAACTCCTCTGCATATCCATTTCAGTCTTTTGCTGTGTATGTTTGTATGTGTTTGTGGCTGGTGTGTGTTGTCCCTTTTCAGCGCTACCTAAGGGATAAAAGAGTGCATCTCACTCCCTAAGTCTGTTATGAGATATTGATTCACGTGTGATTGTTTGAGAGACTTTTGACACTCAGCACTTTGACTGGGATCAGTTTTAGTGTCACAGGTCTGATTGCTCATGCACAGCACTTTACTGTGTTCCTGGGCTTGTTTTGAGGAGCCACAGAGCCCTATACTATGTGACTGCACTGGATGTCATAAACACTTTAATTATAATTCAATTTGATCCCTGAATTTGGTAGAATACCACCGTGAAATTGGCTAAGCTTTTGTTTTAAGATGTTTTCTTGCCAGCTATATTTTGAGTTGTGCAGATTTCCTCTTTTTCAATGAAGCAGTGTCACCATTCTTATTTAAAATACCTCAGTGCCTGCTATACATGATTTGCTCTCCCACACTAGTTTGACAGATGTAATTTGACTAAATCTGTCAAAGTACAGATTTAGATTCTCCCACTCTAGTTTGACTAAACAAAGATAAAGTCTGTGCGTGTATCAGAGCTGTCTGAACGGTGCAGCTGCAGTATCCCGTATGAGTCTTTCTCATAGCCCCTGAGGGAACTATCCCACAGCCATGACATGATCCCTTATGCCTGAACTCATTTAGGCTGCTTAGAGCAATGTCTTTTTGTTTACCCTCACTCTCTCCCATTCCATGTCTCCTCCAAAATGCTGGTTGGTGGCTAATGTTCTTCATGTGCTCTCCATTTAGTTCTCTCTCCCTCACTTTTTCTCTTTTGCCTTCTTCTTATCCTCTTGTGGTTATCGAGGCAGATCTGTCACAGGGACACTGCACCTCAGGACATGGCTTCACACACCGTGACAGCATCCAGCCAGCACACTTTCAGCTCAGATGGCAGATTAAAGAGGGGTCACATATGTCCCCACAAACACGCACACATTTTGATGTCATACCGAGGTTGATGAATGGCGTAAATGGTGCGAGCGTTTTGCACGACTGTGTGGTCAGCGCTCCCACGGTGAGTGTCTGAGTACATTCGAGAGAGCGGTCAGCACAGATGCGGACCATTAGAGACCATATGTGTTGCCTTCCCGATCAGGTCTGGCTGGCATCTGCAGGGGTGAACACGTCAGTTCTAGTGCTGCCACTCTCCCATTTCAGCCACTTATCAAACGTTACTGATTGTTTCCCACTGAGCCTCTGCATCTTGTCTCTGACTCCGCACATACTGTAGACGTCAGAATCATAAATGACTGCTGTGGTGATTAGATCTAATATGCATAATGTACGATTTAATGTACATCATTTTAAAATGTCAGTTAGGTTTTAAATTGGAAGTGTCTGCTCCAAACCAAACAATCGTTTATTATTTACATGAATCAAATGCTGATTCCTTACGCAGAGGGAGACAGGAATAAACAAGGAGGCGCAGACTATTTGATTTAATTAAATGTTTTAAAATAAAAAAAAATATATAAAATAAAAACAAATCAAATAAATCTCAGATCTTTGATTTAGTTTTTAAAATATTTTTATGTACTTAAATTTTTGGAGGACCAGACTCTTATTGTTAAAAGCATTATCATATTAATAAAAATTATTAAATTATTTTTTCCTCCGTCAATTATATATATATATATATATATATTAATTCTCTGCCAGTAGGAGGTGCTTCTCAGATCTTTGATTTAGTTTTTAAAATATTTTTATGTACTTAAATTTTTGGAGGACCAGACTCTTATTGTTAAAAGCATTATCATATTAATAAAAATTATTAAATTATTTTTTCCTCCGTCAATTATATATATATATATATATATTAATTCTCTGCCAGTAGGAGGTGCTTGTGGAGTGGCAGAAATGGCAGTTTCCCCAATAATGGCAGCGCTACGCTCATAAACACTACTTTATCGGGCATTATAGGAAAGATTAAATGAAAATGACATCGAAACCTTTCTAAAGACAGTCAGTTCCTTTCAAAGATACGTTCATATAAAAACACCCGCGCTTGCAGTGCTCATGTTTATTCAAGAAAGTCAAAGCCTTATTTGTGGCGATCAATTTTGATATTGTGGCGGCCCGCCACAAATAAATCAGTGTATAGGAAACACTAAAATGACAGAAAAAAAATATTAATTTATTGTTTTAAAATGTGATTGCACACATTACATGGCTTAGCCTTTAAATAGTACATTTATAAACTAGCAAGTGTGCCACTTTATCTGTATTTACCCTATTATTACAGATGTAATCTGATGTTTTTTTTTTATATTTGACATTCTTATAATAATAATAATAATAATAATAAACATATCATAAAAAATAGATAATTAAAATAGATTTGTACACCAGATTTTAGATTAGATTTAGGCTTAATTCTAGAGGGAAAAAAAAGAAAAGAAAAACAATCTGCCACTGAAGTAAGGAAAAAAAAACTCTATTTGAGATATATTCTCTTAAAACTTATTAGGTTCATAACTGTATCTGGTTTTAAAGATGATTAGATATTCAACATAATTTGAGCTTCTGAATTCTGTGTGCAAAGGTTCCATGTTGGCCTGAAAATAAGCATTGAAGCAATTGTGCCAATGACTGGAAAATGTTCTCACTGCCATGAGCTCACTTTAACTGACCCTGTCCAATTTCTTTAGTGGAATACTTTAGGGATCATCAGCCAAACAGTAATACCGTATTATAAAACCATAAAACTAGATCCCATTGTCTCACTACATTAGCACAAAGTAGGCCTGTCCACCTACTCTGCTGCTTTCTAATGCTGACGGGTTAATAGTTTGCCTATGATGAGTCCCACAAGATCCTCTTACTGGCCCATATGATCTCCTGTCCCTCCGTGTAGGACACAATTTTAAATTATGTATATTATTATAGTATATATGTAATATTCTACAGCTTTAAGCTCAGAAAAACTTATTTTTTTCTGTATGCAGTGTTAATAATTAATAGTGCAACAACGGAACGTAGCATCATTCTATCTGCCATTCAAGCTCTGTGAGTCAGCTCTAGCACTTGCCAGTTGATAACATGAAGAGGACAGCACAAGGGTTAATGATAACGTTGTCATGTTTAGGATGAACTGCACCTTCCGCTCAGTTTCTGCTCCATTTAGAATGATCAGGGATTCACAGTATCGTCAGTGAAAGTTCCTGCTTAGATTCCTCAGATCTGACACAAAATGGGGGCATTGTGGAAGAGATGATTGACATTAGCCGAGGAACTTTGAGAGAGACACTAGTTCAGAATTAAGTTCATTTGCGTCTGACTAGCTGTCATTTCCTGAGTGACAGAGTAGATCGAAGTGACTGTGTTTGGCTTTGTGTTAAATGATTAATTGAGAGAGTGAGTGGAAGGTGTGACAGACAGACAAGTCAAGATTCAGTGCAGAGATCTGAAGAATTTCTGTGCGAACGATCAAAGTTTAGATAAGACCATAGTAATTGTCACGTAGAGTGAATGGGGTAAAATAGCACAGTGTCTGATCATTTTCCATTTGCATTTGCCATTCCAAAAATCAATATAATAATAAAAAAAAAAAAAACGAATAAAAACTAAAAATTATTTGTATTGCTATTTTTAAATTATTATTTTTTTTTAATAAACAATTAGGGGAAAAAAGCCTTATGCATTTCTAGTCGTTCATCATTACTGAATATGCCAAAAGATATGGGAAACATGTTCTACAGGAAAAGGAAGCGTTTTAAACTATGGGGTGCCTCAGCAAGACAGCAAATAGTACACTTGTAAAAGAAAATGTTTTTAAGCTCCCCATTCATGCTTTGAGTCCTGTCATTTCAAAGTCTTGGAAGAGTTGTCTTTTGCTCTCTTTCTACACAGGAAAGCAGTTCACTTCATCCTTGGCAGTTGGATCAGTGGTGTATTCACTGACTGAAATAAAAAGTTGTGGCCCTCTCGGAAAAGTAGCATTTATGTGTCTGGTATCTATCTCGGTGACAGCAAGGAGACCTGGGACATTTTGCTGAAGCGAGAGAGGGAGCGATAGAAATAAATATGAAGAGAGAGTTATTACAGATTAGAGGCATAATCTTTTATTTATGGAGACAAATTCCAGCAAGCTGCGCAGAGAGTTCCTATGGCACATGCCAATGTGCAGGCATCTGATGAGGACCAGCACCCACCCGATTGGAGATAGATGCTGTCACACTCCATTTCTCATTCTGAGACCCAGATTTTGAAATATTTCTTTCACTACTTCTCCTTTATCTTATCAATTCTATAATGCATTTCCTAAACCACATTCTGTTTGGGGGCTAAGAGTCCCAGTGACATCTTAATACCTCAACAAATGCTCTTTAAAGGGTTAGTACACCCATAAAATGAAAATTGTCAATATTTATTCACCCTTATGACATTCCAAACCTGTATGACGTTCTTTTGAAAGTCAGAGGGGCAATGTTGTTTTAAATCCCAGTGACTGATCATTGTATGGGCAAAAAACATTTTTCAAACTTGTGTGACTTTCCTTAAATATTATGAAGTGACATTTGGATGAGTTAATAATGACCATTTTCCTTTTGGAATGAACTATTCCTTTAAAATTGAATAATTCATTTATTTACTTACTCTATCTTACTGATATGACAACTGCTTGTTTATTAAATTTCATTTTGATTAAAATGTTCCTTTGTAAGAGCATTACATCTTTGTGTTTTGCTTTGTGTAGTCCAACATGGTCCAATGAGAATTCATCAAAATGTGCACAAAATGGCGAAATCGTATAGGGCGAGATATGAACTAACCATGTCTAACCATGGATCATTATCCTTAACCTAATCATTATTGTAATGGAGAAAAAAAGTCAATAAAAGTTAGAGTTGTGCTACTTCATATTTTTGGTAAACGTAATAAATAACTTTTTCCATAATTATTTAATGCATAGAAAATGCCTTTACTAGGCCATCGATTTAAGGCGTTAATCTAATTAATTACTTGTAAAAAAAACAAAAAAAAAAAACAATAAACGCTAGGGGTGGGGGAAATTATACGATCATTTTATTATATCGATCTTTTATTATACTATGTGGTAGAATAACAAAATCATTTTCTTTACAGTCCACTAGATGGTGGTATTGAGTTTTTTTCTAAAATCCTTTAATGCACGGCAAGCCGTTTATTATCCCGCTTATTATTCCATGGTCATTTGCCAAGTTATAGAGAAGTTAAAACTAGTATTGCTCTTTGCAGCGCAATATTTGACTGAATGGGTAAAAAATACGGTTATTTTCGTCAGTTACGGAATTATAGAATTACAGAATTATAACATTCATTTTAATTAATTATCGATCGTTTGTCGAGAGAGAGAAAGAGAGAAAGATGACAGTTGTGTGTGTGAATTACCTAGGTCTGTGCATCTCTCTCTACATACAATGAAGTTGTGAGTTTAGTTACTTAGAGATTTTACCTCCTCGTTGCTGAGGAATAACCTATAATGCAGTGATCCAGTATCTAAGCCATTTTATTAATAAAAGTAGCTGTGCATTAAACGGTTTTAATGCATATCTGCCAGCCAATCAGAATCAAGAATTCCAACAGACCATGGAATAAATGAAAGTAAAATACTCTAAGAGCACAGCAGTGCATACCTGTAGTAGCACATTGTTTACTTTAAGAGTACATATTATGTTTAATTTAAATGTAACATGTTTATTTTAATATATTACTATGTTTTATTTATTTTAAATTTAACAGTAATTTACTTTCAAATGTCCTAATTGCTGAAGGGTCTGCACAACTTTTTTAGAAGTTCAAGTTGCTGCATTCAAAATACTTTTCATGAAAGTGTTGGTCAGTTTGTCTGCTTGACAATCCCATTTTGCACTGCAACAATAAAATTGAAGTGAGATAAACAAATTGAGAAATATTTCTTTTTAGTTAAAACAGATGTTGCCAAAGATTTCATTTGGGGACATAATTTGAAGTTCGAAAAAGGTAATAAATTGCAATGTATCGCAGAATATTGCAATATATTTAAAATCGCAATAATATTGTATCATGACACAAGTATCGTGATAATATCGTATCGTGAGGCCTCTGGTGATTCCCACCCCTAACGCCATACATTGTAGCTTAAAACATGTTTAATATTTGCACTGACACCAACGACTGTATGTGCTACTTTTTGCAATATCTATTCCATGCTTTTCTTATGTAACACAATAATGGCTTTAAATGGCATTTGTGGGTAATTTCTCAGCCAAATTTGATGTACAATTAATATGCAATTAATTAGATTAATTATTCGCCACATCGTGTAATTAATTAGATAAAAAAATTTAAGCCATTGACAGCCCTGGTCTTCAATGTCACTTTTGATCAAATTAATCCATTCTTGCTGAGTAAAAGCATTAACTTTTCAAAAAAAAAATAAAACCTGGCATTTAACAGGTAAAACTGATGTGGACAATGAAACGACAATAAGAAAAACACTTTAAGATAAAATCTATGAAAGTTGCACATTTTTATACGTTCTAAGTTGTACTGTTACAATTTTACGATCTGGTACAAATGGTACAAATTATTATGTATTATAGGAGTGTGTTGAGTGTCAGGTCACTTTTAGTATGGATGTACCTATGCACTGACCTTTCACTGTGTGCCACACAGTGCCACATAATAGTTATTATCTAAGAAAATAGTTACTTTCTACTTGTGACGTTGTAAAACTACAGCTTTTGTCTCTCTACAAGGACTGATTTATGATTTTCTATCTTTCTTTTGCTTAACTCTTGGTAACTTTTTGAACATTAGTGTTAGAGATCCTCAGGCGTCCATTTCCAAACAATTATTAACCTTTAAGGAGAGGCAGGCGCTCAGACGGAGGCGCAGTGCTCGGATACCTGAATCAAATTATTTTGGGGTTACTGAGAGGGTGATATACTGCCCTGTATGCAGCCAGCAGGCTTCCAGTTATTGGTCCCCAGGAGTTAGAAAAGTGTGTGCGCAGTGCATTAAAACACATTAATAGACATTTCTTTTCACCATCTGATAATACATGTATAGACAATAAAGAGTGTCCAACATACGTCTTGCATAACCATCTTCAAAGTCCACTGTGTGTGAATGATGTGTCCATCACATATGTACCTTTGATCTCAGCAGGATATTTGGGCGCAGCAACTTGTGCGCGCAAAGCATTATATGAAGAAACACCTTATCTTACTACTTCTACGACATCAAACATGACAGTCTTTGGTCTGTATGTACTTTAATGTAATACATTTTAGTGACACTTCAAACTGTACTATCTTCTTTGGTGTTTTATAAATATTTTCAAGTATAAAAATGTTCATACTTCCCCACACATCTTGATGGACAGTAATCCTTTTGCGACGAGATACTCGGCTAAACACCGTCGAATGTATCTCTGCTGGGGCAACAACCGTTCAATATGGCCTCAAATGGAGAGATGAACCTGTCTGTCGCAATATACTAGACAGTCATGGATAGAAAGCTTTAAGCAGCTTGTAGAAAGTTGTTTATGTTTGTCAGATATTTTGGCCTTGCCTCAGCCGTCCTTGCCTTTTGCAGTTTGCTCGGTTAGTCTGCCTATGTGTGTGAGTGAGATAAACAAATTGAGAAATATTTCTTTTTAGTTAAAACAGATGTTGCCAAAGATTTCATTTGGGGACATAATTTGAAGTTCGAAAAAGGTAATAAATTGCAATGTATCGCAGAATATTGCAATATATTTAAAATCGCAATAATATTGTATCGTGACACAAGTATCGTGATAATATCGTATCGTGAGGCCTCTGGTGATTCCCACCCCTAATTAACGCACCCACAATATTAAACAAAAAGTGCTGTTTTTGTCCCAAATAGCACAAGTGCAAATGTGATATTAATTTTCTACAACAGTTCAATAAATAAGAACTTAATATTGTGTTATATATTTTAGACACATTGTCTGTTTTTGTTCAGTTTTTCCAATGCAAATATTATCTATTAAAGCCACAGCACTGTTGTGTCTCCGAGCAACACACAATTTCTGAATGAATCCGTGTTTTGAACGAATCCTGTGAACCAATGATTCAATGGCCCATCCATAAAGAGAGCCATTTACTTAATTCCTGAATGAAATAGGTATTTAAATTAATCAAATGAATCAAACAAATGAATGAATGAAAGAAAGAAAGAAAGAAAGAAAGAAAGAAAGAAAGAAAGAAAGAAAGAAAGAAAGAAAGAAAGAAA
>NW_015546029.1:277210-305466 GCF_001515605.1 Sinocyclocheilus anshuiensis | reverse complement strand
TGTGTGTGTGTGTGTGTGTGTGTGTGTGTGTGTGTGTGTGTGTGTGTGTGTGTGTGTGTGTGTGTTTGTTTTTGTTGTGATGGAGTGTATGACCAGGGGCCATGGAGTGATGGATGGTGGAAGAGGACGACAGATCTCTCAGATGGCCGGCCTTTGCCGGTAATGGTGGTGAAATGCGATACCAGGGCAGAGCAGGAAATGGAGGAATAAGCAGGCTCCAGCCTTAATGCTGACAGAATCAAATGGGCAGCGCTTTCTCTGAACTCAGAAAGAAAGAAAGAAAGAAAGAAAGAAAGAAAGAATGAATGAATGAATGAATGAATGACTTATTCATTAAGACAATTACTGCCACCTGCTTAGTTTCTTATTTAGTGTACCATTTCATTAAAGAATAATTTCAGATTTACATAATAATAAAAAAAAGTGAAAAAAAAAATCCATGTTTCTATATATTTTAGCCGCCGGCACGGCCACCCACCTTTTACCACTTTGGCTGCGTGTGGATATCGGTATTTGTTTTGGATGGCCACCCCAAACACCAGCTGTTTGGTGACCCCTCCCCCTGACCTTTATCCAAGACTGTGATTAGCTGAAGCAGAGGAGATGTTATAAATATGTATGAGGCCAAAACCACTGTGGATTTGCATAATACCATATTAACCTGACATTTTGGCTTGTTACATAATCATTAAATGAGTTAAAAAAGGCAACAAAATCACCCTGTTTAGAACTAATAAATCTGAATGTGAGTGCTGTCAGTGAAGGGCAGTGTCTGTTCATCATGCTCTCTATGGCCACAGGTAGCCTTCGTGGGGTGGCAGATGGGAATGTGGAGTGGAAGGATAGGTGAAAAAAGTTTTTCTGTGTGAATTGTTGGTGATAATCTCTTTACAGATGGCTGCTGTTAGTTAAAGTGAGAAAGAGACACTAGTGGTGTGTTGTGTAACTGTGTGTGTACATAATCAAACACTTATGAAGGATTAATGAATGCATTAGTTTTTTTTTTGCCAGACAGACAGCGAGCATGCAAAACATCCATATGTGTTTGTGTGTATACGTGTGTAGAGAGTAAAGCTCATCTCATGAAAACCCCACTAAATGGGAGCAATAAGTTCATGAGATGAGTTGATAAGTGCTTTGAGTACCTGCAGTGTTCAGAGCCCTGGGCTGTGTGTGTGTGTGTGTGTGTGTGTGTGTTTGAGAAGGTAAACAAGATAAATGACACATGAGAAGCTGCCTTTACTGGAGCCTTGTAATGGTGAATGACAAAATCAATTGTGTGTGTGTGTGTGTGTGTGAGAGAGAGAGAGAGTGAGTGTGTGTGTGTGTGTGTGTGTGTGTGTGTTTGAGAAGGTAAACAAGATAAATGACACATGAGAAGCTGCCTTTACTGGAGCCTTGTAATGGTGAATGACAAAATCAATCATCATGTTTCATACACATTTGGTTTGATTGAATGCCCTCGCAAAACAACAGCACATCTTATAGTAGCATAATATACATATTATTTCAAAAGGATAATATGATGTGGTTTTCCTTGATCATTTGAGATTTATTTATGGTTTATTGTATTATGAAAACATACTGTAATTTTGAAAACTTTGAAAACTTCTCCAATAATAATAAAATACAACCAAAACCATTTATTGATAAACTGCTGTTCAAAATGTTTTATTTTTTATTTTTTATTTATTATTATGTATTAATAAAAAAAAAACTAACCCCCCACACCACCACATAGTTGTATATGTACATGATCTAATATAAAATAATATAGTTTATATACATTTATACTATATGTGTTATGTGTTTTGCCTGTTAAATTTGATAATTTCTTAAGTTTGTGATGGTGTGTATGGGCAAAAAAGGGAAAGCAATTATACACATATAATTTATTATTTTCATTTAAGATTATTAGAGATTCATTGACAAGTAGTATATTCTTGCTTTAAGCATAAACATGTTTTTTATTTCTCTAGAAACAAGCCTTTATATATTATCATATTATATTGCCTTATATTCTATTGCCATGTAGTGCTTATAGTGAAGATCTCTGTTCATTTATGACTTCCCGAAAAGTCCATTTGAAATCCATCTCCAGCTTCCCACTTCCTCTCTAGTCTGTCAGTCATGAGGCGGGGGTCCGTTAAATTGCATAGAAAAACAGTGAATGACAGCAACTCTCTCATGTCCAAATCATGCTTTCACGTTCACAGCAGAGCTGCATATAACTGTGTGTAATGTGTGTGATACAAAACCATACAAGGCCATTTTCATACATGGAGACATAGTCGCTCATGCGCCCCACACTGACTGTAGTGCTTCTCTGAGATCGTGTCTCTCAGCAGGGACAGGGCTGTCACTGTCCATGTCCACAGGCCATGCCCTTTCACTGCAGCTCTTTCAGTCAGATGTAATAGTTCACGTCTTAAATCTTCTCAGCTTAACCGGTCTACAGTGTAAATGCTCCTGGTTTGGGTTAGCCTGTAGTAAAAAGAGAGGGATTTGTTGGCAGCCTTGTATGATGAGCAATGTCATCTCTCATGTTAACAAAAGTTGCAAAACATGTACAACACACACACATTTTTAGCCCTCCAGAGGGGCGGTATCATCCCATGCTGTCAAGTATAGAAACACATTAGCATAGATTAGTCAGTCACAAGCTGACAAGCTCTGGGGGACATAAACAATCAAAGCTAATTATTCATTGGTGCAGCAGGTGTGAGTTCAGGTTTGTTATGATTTAATATTTTCGGTATAAATGTGTAGTATTTGGAAACTTGAGCCCTTTTTAAAATATATGAATGTAATTTGCATTCATCTTTACAGATTCAGGGACTCCCACAGCTAGATTCCTCGCTCTACGTTTTATTATAACTTTCATTAAACCTTTTTAATAACATTGTAACAATTATTTTATACGCACTGTGGAGTTAATATGCAAGTCATTAAATAAAAGTCACAAAAAAATGTTATTTTGAATTACATGTTAGTAATTGTATTCTATTATATTCTAGTTCATTCTATTTGCAAGTTCTCAGCATGCATTAAATAAATTGTTGATTGTTTACTACAGTATGCATTACTTATTTGGATGTTTGATGCTTTGTAAATTAAGCCTTATACAAGAATATAAAAAATATTTTGTGTATTGAAAATTAAAAATGTTCTTAAGAAATCTGTAGTCTTGACAAATTGATTGGCTAAAGACATACTGTAGTAAACAAATTCAAATCGACACAACAATGCAGTGTCAATGAAGACTGTTATTAAGATAACTGGACAGTTTTACTGGATCATGTATTTCTGGAAACAAAACCTCAACACCTTTTTAGCAATTTTAATTGGTTTAATATGTTGTCTAATTTTATTACATTGATACAAATGTTTGTGTGGATTGTGTTCTTTTCTAGGCCACTACCATACTGTAGCTGTCTCCAGAATCAGATCACCCTGTGTTTTTTCTGAGCCCCCAAGAAAGCTGATGTTAACTCAGTTGTCAACAGATAATTCTGTGATCACATCAGTCCCCTTATAATCTCTGATTATGGATTTTTCTTCATGTTTACTGAAAACAGCTTCTGCATGAAGTTATCTCATGTCATTTCAGTCTGAATCCTCTTCTTTACAGCTATTACAGTTTATTACATGGAATATAATATTTCATCATTGTCAGTGGTAGTGTTACAGCTCTATCATGCACTTCACTTCCACTCTCCATTCTAGTGAAAACACAACATAAAATGGAAACAAATGACTTTCTGATATACATCCACTGACAAACATGTGATATTTTGATTACATCATTTTAGATTAGCCCTTTCACTGTAAACCTTATGCAACTCTCTAATGGCCATAATTGTTAATCATTGCCGTGTGCAAGTGATGCTTGACTTACAATGCGACAAAGAGACAAGGGATGAAAGAGAAAAGAAAACATTTCTGATGAGGCTCTTGTCTCCAGTCGTCCTCTCAGCAGAGTGGAGAAATCGCAAAACAAAGAACAAAAACCTACTCAGGGTTTTTGGCTTCTACTTTCCAGGTTCTATGCTTTAAAAAAAGAGAATTTTCACAATCATTTTAGCAGGTATTATTGTACCTTTATGTTCTTGCAGCTATCTTTGGTTTGTTATTTTATTTTTTCTATGGCTTTCTATTTATTAAAAATGTTACTCAAAGAAATTGATATGTGATTAATTATATATGTTGATAAAGCCCCCAAATGAAGATGTTTCACAAACATTACGTTATTGTGGTAGGGTGACATATAAAAAATGACTTAAGAAGTCAATATAATGTTTGTTTTGTTTCTATATCATTGCACAAAAGCCTATGTGCATCCTCATCATAGAGTTTACATACAGGTCAAGCAACATGACTAATTGTGATATTACTGCTTATTTAATCTTAATTTATAATTTAATTTATATTATATATTATTATTTTATTATATTACATTTTAAAGTTGTATTTGCTTATAAATGTGATAGACAGCTAGGCATAGATTATTATTATTATTTATTTTTAGATTTTTGTTTTGTTTATTTTAAATTGACATATCTACATTTTTCATGAGGCAAATGCTGCTGCTTTTCCTGGGGCTGTTAATAGTGCTGTAGTGTATAGTGCTGTAGCCTTGTTTTACTGTTCCATAGATTGGACACTAAAACCAGAATGGCTGCCTCAGCTTCATTGTTACTCTCAACTTCTCCTTTGCATGCTGTAAGGAAGAGATTTCCATCGCCTGGCCTTTGATCTTGCTCTGCCCTGTTCTATTATGAGTGCCTGGGCAGAGGTCATGGGTTATTAGCAGATGTAGCATGCGAGAGAAGTGTCCAGAGAAAAGACTCCACCACATGCATGACAGGAATGGCAAGTTTGATCTGTCTCTGTTGCCCTTTAAACAAAATCCAAAGCTGTTATCAGTGCCCTCTTTTAGTAGAATGAATGTGTGTTATTTACAGTGTCTGGTTGACTTAAAATTTGATTCAATAAATGCTACAGAAAGGGATCGGCACATGCAGCCAGTGTGACAAGTCTCTACATCCTTTCTTTTCACACAGCAAAGCTACAGTATGCTGTAACCACTACTTTGGCTTGATTAGCTTCTTACTTAAAGCCCTCGTTACTGATATCTCTGTCTCTGGTTTTACACTTATCATAGGTATCACTGTTATCTAATTCCAGCCTTATCTTCCTCAGCGAAGCACATCATGGTGCCAGGGAGGTGGGCACATGTTCACAGGGCCATGCGGAACGTCATGTAAATCTAGGCTAAGAGGCTTAGCTCCTGTTCCCTCTCTCAGTTACCATGGTGTTCCCCACAGATATGTGCCATCATGGCTGGCCAAATGCCAAGCATCCTTTTGCACTCTTCCTTTGTCTCATTCTTTCTCCCTGCCTCCCAATCTATATAGTTTCATCCGGCTTGTTTGGAGAGGGTCTGTTTTGTGCAGCGCCAAGGGGGTATAAGTAGGGCATCTAATCATCCCTGATCAGCTTAGTCCCACAACACCAAGAATGAAAACATGAGATTTCACTGACATTTTCTGCCCTCAGTTGCGTATGTGTGTTGCGTTCCAGAACACAGCAACTGAGGAATCATAATGATGTTGCGTGCAACGTGTAAATGAGGGTAACTCTGAGTGGCATTGTGGCACAGAGTAGGCAAGATCTCATTTGCATGTTGGTGGGCCATTTCTGAGTCCATAGAGTTTCAGTTGTAAGTTAGCTGACCTCTATGGAGGGTCAGTGCATACTATGATGAGGGTAATTAAACTCACTCCCACAGTCTTTCTCTCGCTTTCTCTTAGTTGAATCTGTTAGTTTGCTCTCCCTTTTCCTCTGTTCTCAGTTTTTAATTCACGCCTGTTATTTTTTATTTTTTAACATGGTTTTCGATTCAGTTTAGTTTGATTCAGTTCATTTTGGTTCAGTTTGATTCAATTGAATGTGAGCTGAACATATTTTGTATATTTGACTTTTTTAAAATGTATTATATTATTATTTTAAAGACAGTTTTTGGTCCACTTGAGTTTAGTTTGATTAAATTCAGTTTAATTCAGTTCAATTTATGTTATTTTATTCAGGTTATACATGTTTTGTTCAGTAAGTGGTGGTCAGTAAGTATTTGCATCAAATGCAGGTGCAGACTTTGTGAGCATAAGAGACTTTTCAAAGACATTTAAAAAACCTTTGAATGGTAGTTTGTTTATTTCTTTCTTATTTTTGTGATATGTTTGCTGTTATATGCCATTATTCATGTAGAATTCCTACACTACAGAAGTTGTTTGCGTATATGTGGAGAGCGTTTCCGTAAGCTCTTGGGCACTGCAGGGTTTTGATAAATGTTAAGGCTCTGTGCTGTTTTTGCTGATATTCATCACTTTCTGTCCCACTCTCTGCTGGGAACCACAGCCTGCAAATCTCCCAGCATTCACAGTGGGCAGCCAGGGGGAATATGCCCAAATGTAGAGATTCATTGGGCATAAAACACTTGGAGTCACTGCATTAAGTTTGGCCTGGTCAGGTGAGCAAGTGAGAATGAATTGCATGACAGCTCATGTTCACTTCAGCATACTAATACTCTCTACATAATTTTGTAGTTTTTCTTGTGGAAGATATAAATGTGTACCTTACCGTGGACATGCATTTGTAGGTCCATCTCAACTTATTGTACATTTTTAAAATGGCAGTCATAGGCTTAATTTTATTTCATTGTTTCTGGTGATGTAGCATCATCTACATAATGTGTAATGCAAAGAAACTAAGTAAGATATTTGCATTTACTGTCCTTATTGTCCCCCTCAACCCTGTTAAGTCCTTGAAAGTTATGTCCAACACAACTGGAAATTTGCATTTCTGTATCAGCCTGTTTTCCATTTATTCCATGTGCTTCGTTTCCACTACCATCTATTCGTCCTGCGTTTGACCTCATAGATACTCACCAATCAACACTAGTCATTTTCATGCATCTATCTTGTCCATAGGTAGTTATTTAACTAAAACGCTGTCAGGGAGAGGCAGCATGATTTATATTACTACTTTCTAGCACCTCATGCTATAATTATTGGCTGTGCTGACAGCAGTACCTTTTTCTGGCTTTCAAATTTCTGAGTAGAAATTCCAAAACCCCCCCAAAAAAAATAAATAGGCTGAAAAAAAAAAATCAAACATTAAGTCCCAGGAAGGTAAACAGCAAGCTGCTTTCTTTCATGTATTTGGTGAACTTTTTAGAATTGTGAGCAATAATGAATTCAGCTTAGAAATGTCTTTGTATTTTATAAATGAACCTGAAACCACACTATGGAAAGATGCTTGGTCAGTACCGAGTGCTTTATTCAGAAGTGAGACCTGTGAAATCCTTTAAATGGGGGGGGGGCAATTTTATTCCTTGCATTGTTTGATTATGGTTAATTATACCATGCCAGACTGTGAGACCCAATCTAGTTTGAATTTCCATCTAAATAAATTAAGCTTTAAGCGATGTTCTTGTACAACAAACGTTCTGCAGAGAGGCTCAAAAACAGGATAGAAAATAGCCTATTACTTTTTACTTTTCTTTCTTTTTTTTAATGTAAACTCACATAAAAAAACCTCATAACATTATAAGTGAACCTCAAAGAACATTATAAAATAATAAAAAATGCAGTTCAAGACCACTTTAAAAATAATATAACTATTTTATTGTTACTGTTTTTAATAATAATAGTATTTTTTTATTTACTGTACAGCAGCAGCTTCCTTCAGAACCACCTCCGACCAGTCACAGGGCCCTACAAACCCACAGTAGCTTATTAGTGCTTGCATCACTTTAGCAGTGCTTTTTGACCAATGAGGCAGCTACATCTTGTTCACTGCGACCAATCAGAGGTGTCTGCTCAACATGGCAACTAATCATACTGCCTGTGTAATACATGCAGTAACCATGGAATCCATATGCCAGTCAGCAACATGCGCAAGAGGTGTCACAAAAAGGGTTATGGGAATGACAGGCAGCAGAGTGAGGAGGGTGGGTGGCAGCCATTCAGTGTGGGAACTAGTGTGAAACATTGTGAATCCTTACCCCAATCTAAAAATCAAGCTTTGTTTCCTTGGGCTATTGTAACTCACATATAGCATCTGTCATGGGGATTTTCAGATTTATATTCTAGTGTCTAGTATAAAAATCAAATCATTTATTTATTTATTTTTCTTTTTAATGATCAGTTTATGATCTGCCTCTTCATTTCTATGCACCGAGTAAAAAAAAAAAAGGAGAGTCTCTTTTTTCTGAAGATATAATCATGTTGTTTAGATATAATAATTTAAATAATGGCTGTTGTAACTTTTTTTTTTTTTAGAAAATGACCTCTAAAGATTCCAAACAATTTTCAGTCTTTTTTTTTTTTTTGGATTCAGAAGATTATTTCAAATATACAGCAGAATCAAAAGAATGTTCTTTCATTCAAAATATTGTTTTTGATTAACAAGGCTGCATTTAAAAATGAAAAGTACAGTAAAACTGTTATATTGTAAAATATTATTACGATTTAAATAACTGCTTTCTATTCTTTACTATGTTTTAAAATTTAATTTATTCCTGTGATGACAAAGTTGAATTTTCAGCATCATTACTCCATTCGTCAGTGTCACATGATCCTTCATAAATCATTCTATATGCTGATTTGGTGCTCAAGAAACATTTCTTCTTATTATCAGTTTTGGAAACAGTTTTGCTGCTCATATGCAGGTTCAGTCCATTAAATCTATACAAATCCCACTACAATAATACAAATATGTCATTGGAATTGAAGAGAATTGAAAGGCGATTTTCCTCCTCAAAACTGAGCATATCAGTGCTGACAGTCTTGCGACACAAAGGACATCTGCACTAATGGTGACATCTGACATGATGTTTTAATGAGCTCTTAGCCTGAGTACGATGCTTTTTTCATCTGGTCTTGCTCTTTCAGGTGACTTTCGCCTCAGGAGATCATGTATTAATATCTTATTAGACTGCAGAGATACAGAAGAGACATTTTAATTGTGCTGAAAATCGATGGCATTACATGGAACTTTTAATAAGGATAAAATTCATCATGCCTTTTCAGCATGTTAGTTATTTCTAATATGTTATGTTACGTTTGTTGGTTGCATCTGAAGTTTGTGATCATTTATGGCCGAGCTCTTTGCATTGAGTTATAGCAGGTCTCAGGAATCGCCCTGTACCCAAACCCCCTGTATTATTGTACCGGCTCAACAAAGTAGAAGATAACACATCCCGCATCCAGTGAGATTTTTAATTAGACACTCTGAAGAATCCAGACTGGTGTTTCCTTGTCCTATTTTGCTCTTCTGCTTACCTCACATATTGGTCATATTCCCCCTCTCTCTCATTAGGCAGGTGCTTAGTTTACTTCCCAACTTTTCCAGGTTCAGCTATCCTTTAATCACCAGTGACAGCTTAAAGGTTGTGTGTAGAATCTCTTTGCTGTGATGTTTTCTCTGAAGCTGCTGCTGTTGGGATTCATTGATTTTTGGGGGGTATTCATGCGACTTTTGTACAGTTTGTTTAAAAGAAGCTTGCAACTCAGCCTTGATTAGATTGCAGAAAATTGCCCCTCAAATGCATGATCACAGTAAAGGTGGAATAAGTGATGGCCATCATTATAATCAAAGACTCATGGCACAGAATTCTATTTTATAGCGTGCAAATTTCCTTCAAGCTAGAAATTACGGCTAGCTGTCTTCCATATCTTTTCTCTTTTATAACCCTATAATCCAACAGCTCGGAGTACTCATCTAAATCTTCAGTGTCAATCAGACTTTTTTCATCATTGTCCTTTTTTCATGTGGTTGGAAGAGGTCAACATTCCAATTTCATTACTCTTTCAAAAATATAATATTAATGGAGTAGCATAATTTAACTTTTAATGTGATCTAACATTCATAGGTAGTTACTTTAATTTACACCCTCCTAAATTGATTTTTTTCTGGTTTTGTTACTGAAGAGAAGACTTACAATGTTTGCTCACATGTACAGTTATAATATGTTATCATTCATAAGTTTGGGATCGCTAAGATGTATATTTTATTTTTTAAAGAAATTAATGCTTTTAAAAAGCATGGGTGTATCAAACTGATCAAAAGTGACAGTTTAGACATTTTGTAATATTACAAAAGGTTTCTATTTCAAATAAGTGCTGATCTTTTGAACCTTACTAACATTACTATATGTTTATTTAAATAAATAAATAAACATAAAAATCACTGTTTACACAAAAATAATAAACAGCACAACTATTTTCATCATTGATAACAGTAATAAATGTTTCTTGGGGACATATTTCATTTTGATTAGCCTTTTTTGTTAATCATCCATCAATTGGAGATATCAGCAAAGTGAGGATGTGTCTCTATGTTTCACTCTCTTTCACTCGTTCAACTATGTTGAGCTCCCTGAATCAATGAATAAATATTGTTGATGTTCATAGAATTAGTTTTAAGCCATACATAATCTTTCATCTTTTAATCTCTAGCTAATTATGGCAGCTTCAGTCTTTATCGGCCTTAATTGCTAAGGATTCATTAGAACTCTAAACTACACAATCACTTCACACAGGTGCTGTCGTCTTTATTCTATGCCTAAGATTGTTACTAATATTTCACTTCCATTTAAAAGCCTCTTGTGCTTCACAGTTTAGTAGTATTGCCTTTTTTCACAATGTATGTACACTCAGTTTTGATTAGAATAATATAATGACTAATTATGTGTCAGACAGTGGCTAGAGAATTAAATAAAATGTGCTGGAATGTTCAGGAACTGTTATGAAAGAAAATCATGTGAAGATGGTAAAAATGTGTGAGGTTTATGGTAAAGTAAACACTTACGAGAGAACAGCCTTTGATTAAAACAAGTGTGAAATCTTAGTCAGAGGTTGTGGTGATGAAATAAAAAGGATGAGGTTGTCATTTTTTACTTTTTAATTTGATGTTGCATTCATCCTATTGCTATTTCAGTTTAAATGTGCTTTGTAGTCCTCCCTTACCTCATTTTTAAAATTACAATTATTTTGATTAATTCTAGGGTGACAAAAGTAGCAGGATGATATTTTTGTGTGTGAAGAGCAGGCTAACCTTCATGAAGGGAGAGTCTAATCTTAGTATTATGTAAATGTTCATTGAAGGTTTTAGCATTCTGCACACTGTTTGGTCAGCAGTCTAGACGAATAAGAGAGGAGAGCAGAGGAAATATTAAAAAAGGGGCTGCTCTCCAAAAAAGGACACCATACAATGAATGTGCAATCAGAAGATGGTCAGTTTGAATTGGCATTGTCCTTGCTAGATTGCACTCATTGGACAAAGCATTGCAATCAGTGTCTATCTCTTTGTACCACAAACCACTCTCACGTTTTCCTGGATGAGTCACACTTTCAGAAAAGAATGACTTGGCAATTGTCAAGTGGCAAGATTCCTAATTCTGCTTTTAGTCTGGTTCTGATGGTGGTTTCTGCCACATGCCGTCTGCAGAGCATATAGGCAGGAGCATGATCGATAATGGTCCCACTTCAAGCAGACTTAATGACATAGAGTGACATCTTCATCGTCATTTATAGCTGTGACTTATTAATGTCTAGTATGAGAATACGATCATCCATAATATTGTTTTGTTTCATGAACTGTTTTATGAAGTAAATATTCCTGCCAAGTCTTTTGTTAAAATTGAATATGGTTTAAGTATGCAGTTTATGGCAACCTGCGCACCTGAGAAGTAAAAAAGGCCCTGATTGGCTTATTTGATCAACTCTGCCTTTAAGCGTGACACTGGGGACTCTGTCTTTGTCTCCTACAATTGGTGGGGGATCTGGGTGCCGGAGAGGACATTTGGAATGCATGAGAACTAGAGGGAGCACACTGAGAAGTGTAGAGACTAGAGGGATTGAAAAATGAATTGAAAATGACAGATTGAACTGAACAGGAAAAGGGGAGCCTCTGTTCTGTTTTGGAGAGGCCTGTCCATAACAGCCTAGGATGGATGCAGGGTATTTAAGATGGGGCAGTTTAGCATGCACAGATGTTCTTGAAAGTTCTGGATGTTGAGTGGGATGGAGAGAGAAAAGGTAGGAGGGGTTCAGATGACAAAGCAAGAGGCCTTCTGTTACATTAAAGCGCCAAGATTGTACCAGACGCAAGTGTTACAGTGATAAACAGTTTCCCATGTCCTCTGAAACACCCTTTACTTTTTCTACTGCTGTTGCTCAAGGTCTTTGTTTCCACCTTAATCCCTTTCTTTTTGCCCTCTGTATCCCCATTGTCCTTTTTTCCATCCCTCCATGAGTGATTTCCACTGCTGGAAATCCTGACCTCCAGCCCTCTAATATTTTGGAGGCTGCTGGAGGATTGAGTGTGTGTCTCTTGTTGCCTTTAAGTCGTGTCAGAATTCTGGTATTTATGAGATGAGCACACATCAACACCACCACATGACCACATCGTGGGGATTCTCAGGATTTTCTGTGAACCCTGACATGACAAATTGGTATTGTTTATAAACACTGCAAAAAATGGCTTATCTTACTTAGTATTTTTGTCTTGTTTCTAGTCAAAATATCGACATTTTTTTAAATCAAGATGCTTTTACTAGATAAGCCAACTGACCAGATGATATTTAGTCTTGTTTCCAGGGGAAATAAAAAAATTAAGTGCATTTTGCTTAAAACATGTACAATTATCTGCCAGTGGGGTAACTAAAACACTCTTGTTTTAAGAATATTTTACTTACCCCACTGGCAGATAATTTTACTTGTTTTAAGCAAAATGCACTTAATTTAGTTTTTCCCCCTGGAAACAAAACTAAATATTTAAGTTATTTGGCTTATCTAGAAAAAGTATCTTGATTTAAGAATTTTTAGATATTTTGACTAGAAACAAGACAAAAAATACTAAGTAAGATAAGCCCTTTTTTTGCAGTGAACAATAGTGAATGTGGAATGTACGGTTCTTTATTTACATTTAATGTTTGCATAGATGAAGATAATCTCTTCTCTTCTCTTCTCTTCTCTTCTCTTCTCTTCTCTTCACTTCTCTTCTCTTCTCTTCTCTTCTCTTCTCCTCTTCTCTTCTCGCATCACATCTTCTCTTCTTGCATCTTTTTACGTCTTGTATCGTCTCTTCTTTTCACATCTTTTCACATCTTGTTGCATTGTCTCTCTTCTTGCATCTTCATGCATTGTCTCAGTTCTTCTTGTATCTTCTCAGCTTGTCTCCTATTCTGTTCCGTTCTTTTCTATTCTCATCGTTTCTCACCTCGCCTTATTTTGTCCTAATCATGTCTGGCCTTTTTTATTGGCCTATTTATTATAATTTATTTTCATCTTGCCTAATTTCTTCCCTTCTTGCCGTCTCTTTTATCCTTTCCTTTCCTTTTCCTCTTCCTTCTCCTTTCACTGCTGTACTTTCCCTTCAATTGCGTATAAACACAAATTTAAATCTGTCTCTCTTCATCCTATTTTTCCACATACACTAATATCGTGAGAGTCCTGGCTGCTGTTTGTAATTTGCCATGTCTCTGTGTTCTTCCACAAGCCATGGAGAGACATGCTTTGCTCACCCGCTGAGAGAAACCTCTTATCTGTTTGCTCTGCATGCTAATCTCTGGCTCCAGAGCTGCATTTGTGGAAGAGTTTGGCCTTGTCTCTAAATCCTTGCTCCCTCTGTGTCATTCGATCCATTTGAAGAGCACCCCTCAGCAGACTTAAGCAGACAAGACCAGTTCAAAGTATATCAATCACTCTCACACTGTGGATTTATACATTTTACAAAGAGTGATCAACTTTTTCAAAGCTTATAAGCATATATGAAAGAAGTCTCTTAGGGTTAAACTGAGATTTGTCCCTTCCTTAGGAAGAATAATAACTCATCTGAGAGGACACTCACTAGGGGCTGCCCGATGCTGTTAGAACTCTGTTAAAACTGGTGCTGAAACAGCAGGAGGCCTGGAGCTGTCACGGTCCTCCAGTTCTGAAAACAGCGCTGCAATAGGGAACTGTCGTCTTCTGTGGTGCTGAAAGAATGGTGTGGAGCGGTCCACACCCTGAGGTGCTGAACCATTGTGACTTGCTCTGGGCCACAAAAGAAATGTTTATAATTTTAATAATAATAACACTAATTATTATTATTATTATTATTATTATTATTTTTATTTCTGCTAACAACAACAACAACAAAATCTTTAATTATATATACAAAAAAAAAAAGTATTTTGTTGCCAGAGCAAGTCACAATTATTATTATTATTATTACTACTACTACTGCTACTGCTGCTGCTGCTAACAACAGCAACAACAACAATAAAACATGTCTGGAATTATATAAAAAAAAACACATTTCCTTTGTTGCCAAAGCAAGTCACAATTATTATTATTATTATTATAATTATTAGTCGTCATCATCACAATTGTTCCTCTTCAGGAACTCGAGCTGCGTCGGAAACGCTAGGGGAACGCCCTTCAGCGTGACGGGCTCTGAACCTCGTGTGTAACAGACCAATAGATGGGCGAGACGTCACGGGCGGGTGACGTAATGACCAGGAAGCTATAAAAGCACGTGCGGTGAGACCAGCGGCAGCTTTTTGTCATTCAGCAAGCGCTCTGTGTGTGTGTCAGTTGTGAGTCTTATTTGGTGTTGTCTGTCCCGTAGAAAGGAAAAGAAAGAAAAATAAAGAGAGATATAAAAGAATTATGTCTAAAGCACATGAAAAGAAACACCATCTGAGCAGGGGCGAAGGTAGCCAGCGTTTCAGACTGTGTGTTCCTCCCTGCCCGCGTTTCATTACGGGTGCGGATACACACAGTTTGTGCGTTGTCTGCCTGGGAGCGGAGCATGCTGAGTCAGCTCTTGAGAGAGCTGACTGCCCGCATTGCGAGCGTCAAAGACACTCTTTGCTGAGGGTGCCTTCGCAAGTGTTCCCCGCGGAGCGGTGATTACGCTTGTGGGGTTCGCAGCTGGAACTGGCGGAGGGAATGGAGACGGGCGAGTCCCTATCTTCTTCCTCACCCGCCAGATCCAGCGCTCGCTCACCGGGATCGGAAACCCGTTCTGCATCGTGGGGAAGACCATTCTCGGCCCGCCTCTTTATTCCCGCCTCCGATTATTATGGCAATGTGGTGGGGATGAATGAGCGCGGTTATAAGACAATGCCCCGGGTAGAGCAGACGCTTGCGAGCTATCTATGCTGCTCTGGCTCCTCCGCGATTCCAGGGCATCCGCATATTCAACTACATCGACGATTGGTTGATATTAGCTCATTCAGAGCAGGTAGCGGTTCGACATCGAGATGTCGTTCTCGCTCACATGAGAGAGCTGGGGTTAAGACTAAATGCCAAGAAGAGTGTGCTTTCTCCATTATAGAGGACCAATTATCTAGGCGTGGTGTGGGATTAGACCACGATGCAGGCACGTATGTCCCCTGCTCGTATCGAGTCGATCCTCACCGCAGTCGCGAGAGTCAGAGAAGGCCGCCTACGTGCCTTGGACATGTGGAGGAAACCTTGGTTCTTGGCTCAGGACCCAGTGCTGGGAGCTCCTTGTCGCCGCGTAACGCTAGCGACGGACACGTCCCTCACCGATTGGGGATCGGTCATGAGTGGCCACCCTGCACGCCGTTTGTACAAAGTAGCGTACCAGATCCTTGTGTGGTCCCAGGGCAAACTTCTCTCGCTGAGAGCAGTTTACATCCCTGGGCATCTCAATTTGGGAGCAGACATCCTGTCGAGGCAGGGGCCGAGGCCCGGGGAATGGATGCAGAGTCTTTGGCCAGGCCCAGGTGGATTTGTTTGTGACTCGCATGTCATCGCGCTGTCCCTATGGTTCTCTCTAAGTCATCCAGCTCCACTGGGGTTGGATGACTTAGAGAGAACCATAGGGACAGCGCGATGACATGCGAGTCACAAACAAATCCACCTGGGCCTGGCCAAAGGTTGTGGGTGTGGCCCCTGAGGGGGCACAACTCGTAGCTTCCGGTCTCTCAACCGAGGTTGTTGAGACCATCTTCCAATCCAGAGCTCCCTCCACGAGGAAACTGTACGCCTTGAGGTGGAAACTTTTCACTTCTTGGTGCGGAGACCGCCAGCTAGACCCAGTTAACTGCCCGGTTGGTACAGTGCTGGAGTTCTTGCAGGCCCGTTTCTCCGCAGGGTTGACCCACTCCACCCTGAAGGTCTACGTGGTGTACACATGAGGTTCAGAGCCCGTCACGCTGAAGGGCGTTCCCCTAGCGTTTCCGACGCAGCGTCTCGTTCCCTCGAGGAACTAGGGTTACATACGTAGCCCGAGACGTTTTCTAATAATATATGGTTTTGACTACCTGCTGTCTCATGGCAAAAACGTACCTGGGGGCACGTTTTCGTGAGACGCGAAATACGTACCAATAAGTACATATCACTGCAGTTTCCAAAGAAATAAACACTAGCGGCAGTAAAACTCTGACATCTTTTTTTCCTTTTCACACAAATTTACAGAGTTTCGATTAATAAAGCGTAATTTTCGCACAATTACTTGAAGAATATTATGTTATGACTTCAAAACAATTTTAATATGCTGGGAGATTATAAAAAATTCTGATGCTTTTGAATGTTAGCATCACACATATCCAGCTTCATATCTATGGGTTTTCATAGACAGTAGGTTTTGTTTGGTAGCTCACGGAGTACGGAGATGTACTTGAGAGGTGAGGAGCTCCGGTTTGAATCCCGTGTAACTACGGTTCGACAAAACAGTTAAAATCTGCATATAAGGAAGTTCAAATGGCACGGTTGCAATAACAAATTCGTTTTTATATCAGTTTTTCATTCGTTAACACTATCGGGTAGGTTTAGAGTTGGGTTTGGTGTAGGGCATATTTCCAACACGATAGAGCATTAACTTTTAGCGACAGTCCCCGGATATTTGAATTCTGAACCGCCGCAATACGTAACTGAAGCAATGTAATAAAAACACAGCAATACATACCAACATAATAAAAACGTGCCAGGGTTCACGTATTGAACCCGCATTTTAGTGCCACTCAGTGGACATTTCTCTTTGAAACGGCGGCGAAACGTGCAGTAAGGTACGTAAAAATGGTGTTGCAGAAAAGTACCCAGATGTATGTATTTTTATGAGACCAGGTTGGGTTGTGATGCATATATGTAATATATGCATGTACATTAAACATTGTTTTTAATTTCCTTTTAATTGAATCTAATCACAAGATTAGTTGTTAGAGAGCATTTTGATGATAGTGCTGTTGTCTATCGGCTAGAGCTTGGAACTTTAGTGTAATCACTATAATGAGATCAGAATGTATTGTGTGCTTGCCGTGCATATATGCATGCATTTAAGTGTTGTGTAGTCATTAGTGCGAGTACAGATGCAGCTATTTGCACATTTTTGTGTGTTTGTGTGTTTGTATACCCATGGCATGATTAAAAAAAAAGGATTTGCCTGCTCAGTGGCCTGAGCTGAGCTCTAAAAGCCAATTACGGTTTAATTTACCCACTGTCACATGTAGTTTTTTTCTCTTTTCTCTCAGCTGCACTGTTTGGAAAATGACCGCAGGCATATTGATTGAGAATAAGAATAAAATAAGACCCAGAATATTTCAGTTGTGGCTTAGCAGGGAGTGTGGAGAAGGAGGGGATGTGATTCAGACTAAAATAAGTCCACACATTGTATATTTATGGCTATACCTTACCATTTTTGGAGATCATAATGACTTCTCTTTCCTCTCTGTTTTTTTTTCTAGTTCTGACAGTAACTAGATATGGTTTAATTGCCCCAGCTGACATCTCAAGCCAAACATAGCCTCATGCAGTCACCTCCCATTGCCATTGCCCATCCGTTGGCACCTATAGAATTGTAATAATGCACTCCTTGTACTACACTTCCTTCCATTTCTTTCCCATCAGTGATTTTAGTTTTAGTTTAGACTGTTGTATCTAGAGCTCTAAAGAGGTTGTGCCATGTAATTGTCATTTAATGTTCCCCCCACATGGTCCACTTACTGTATGTCAGCATAGCAAAAAAAAAAAAAAAAACACCTTCAGAAAGTTGTGAAATGAGACATTTCTGCTGCATAGTTTCAATAAATAGTCTTTTTCACAAGTTTTAAGTTCTGAAAGTTATACACTGTTAAAAAGTTTGGGGTCATGATTTTTATTTTATATTATCTAAAAAAAAAAAGAAGTTAATACTTTTATTCAGCAAGGATGCATTAAATTACTGTCCAAAATGGCAGTAAATACATTTTGTAATGTCACACAAATTGTAATTCAAGTAAATGCCGTTCTTGGGCACCAAATCAGCATATTAGAATGATTTCTGAAGAATCATGTGACACCGAAGACTGGAGTAATGATGCTGAAAATCCAGCTTTGCCATCACAGAAATAAATTAAATTTTTAAATATATTAAAATGGAAAACAGTTTTCAAATTTTGTACTTATATTTTATATTGCACCTCTTTAAAGGAGTGGTTTATGAAAATCTGTGTAAATCTGATAGCATATTCCAAATCCGCTTTATGCAAACCCTGAATGAGAGATTTAAGTGCAGGAGTTGTGAGTTTCATCTCAAGCCTGATTCTCACACTGTGGTGTGTCTGTCACTGATGCTAATGTGTAGCTGGATGAGACAGACACTCTTCGCTGTTCATCCAGGAAACAGATCTGACGTGAGATGCAGCAGGGCATTTGGAGCAGTGGTTAAAAGGAGAAGGGCATTTCACGTGCCCCACTGAGGACTGCCGTAATGGCCCATAACTCAGAGTTCTGAGAAATTACTCTTCTACTATGAAAAAAACATGTTGGGCAGAGGAATTCTCTTCAATACAGCCCATTAGTTAGAGCTGGAGGGAGGAGAGAGGGAGGAATAAAAAAAAAAGAAGCCGAAAGCGACAGAAAGAGGCTGAAACACAGCACAGCCCTCTGAGGGGGAACCGCATGGCCTAAAAGTGAATAGTGAGAGGTACTCCGCTCTTGTGTAGAGACTAGATGCTTGTCTAGTTCGTGGTCTGAACAGGTTTTTGTTGTGTACCCTGACATTATGTCCTACTGTCACCGCTGCCAGTCATGCCTCAACATTAATTTTCCAATCATACTTCACTAGGGGCCCTGCATTCCTCAGTTAACGTCTGTGATTATCAATATAATTAATTTAGGATATTTATATTGCTGTATTTTGCTTATGGGTTAATGATGTGATGCTCTTTTTTTTCTTTATTTTTTTGTCCAGAGACATTAAAAACTATTCATATGTAAAGTGACTTAAACCTCTTCTATGATGACACAATGAACATGTTTTTAATTTCGAATTATTTTTTTGAAGAATATACACTACTGTTCAAGGGTCTGTTATGTTCACCAAAGCTGCATTTATTTGATCAAAATACAGTAAAAACAGTAAATTATTGCCTGTTAATTGTTTTTGATTTTAATTTACTGAAAAATATTATTTATTCGTGTGATGTCAAAGCTGCATTTTCAGCAACCATTGCTTCAGTTTTACTGTCTCATGATCTTTCAAAAATCATTCTGATATGCTGATTTGCTGCTCAAAAAATATATATGTGTGTGTGTGTGTGTGTGTGTGTGTGTGTAAATATATATATATACTTTTTATTATTTATTTATTTTCCATAATTGATTCTTTTCTTTTTCTTTATTTGTCATTTACCCTTTTGCCCATTGTCTGCTCTTCGAGTGCAACCTATTCCCCTTTGTCGACCCAAATCTCTTGTGTGCTGTGCGATGCACCCTGCGTCTCTGTTCAATTTAGAACACAGTAGTTGACGTGAAGTCGGTTATATGATGTGTGTGTTACGCCATTTACATTGTCTGTCTTTATCCCCATGGGATCATGAGTCGGACCATGTGGTTCCTCACAGGAGGCCGCGCTTTGAATGTAACGGGCTGGTGTTTCTATGTAGGTCAGGCAAAGTGTTGTCTATGTGCGCTGTAATCTTTGCGCTCCCCTGTTAAATCCACAAACACGTGTTTGTGTGAGTCTGATGGTATGCTTTATCTGCTGCTCTCCAAGATGCTAATGGGTGGCCATGAAACTTTAAATACCCTTGACTGATTCAATAATTTAATAATGATCTCTCAGAAGATTCCTCCTATGCACGGCCCATTTGTTTTCTCATTCCAGAGGTGGAGAGAAAAAGTGACCATTTGGAGAGGCTCTGGTCTCTGCCGGCACAGCGCTTAAGCAGTTAGTGCTGATGTAGTAAAGTGAATGTATTAAAGAGAGTAAAAGTTGTTTTAAACATACTGTGACTGGTTTTATACAGCAGGTAAGAGCTCATTAATGCATGAAGAAATGATTGAATGAAGCAAAAAGTTGAAGGAATAGCTTTTGGTTCACATTCTCTTTGCTTATAGGCAGAAGCTGTCAGCCTCACCATCACCATCGGTAACTGTCTGTTTCACTTTACTCATTTCAAATTTCATGAGGTTCACAGCAGTTCCCATTAGATTCAAGGATGTTTGGCATAATACCAATACATTCTTTCCACCTTTGCTTTCGTTATTTCATTCTTTGTATGCATATACTATGTGAGCATAACAGTGGGATAGCGATCCAGATTCCTAACTTTTCCATTTTCTTATGCACACTGACATTTGATCTTATTTCACAAGTCCGATTGTGCTTAACATCCTTTGAGTTTCAGTGTTTTGCTCTCTGAATGCATGTGTGGATCTCTCTCTCAATTGTCGGTACATTCTCATTTTGCAGATGGCAGTGGTCCAGTCCCGCCTCTTTTTCCACTGGGATGAATGGCCTGCAGCTATACCGCTCTTAATTAATATTTGTGTGAGCCTGAACTACCTGTTCTTGTCTCTCCTGCAGGATCCTAGATAAAAGTATTCAACTTCTAGAGAGAACTAGACACAAATGGAAATGTTGCAAAACAAGATTCTAGATTCTGTGCTGAAAACAACCGAATCCTTACCCCAAAAGTCTTTAAAAATTGTATTTTCCTCCAGTGTCTGATATTGTTTCCTTGTAACAATATCCAATTTGATAAATATGTTTAAAAATGGTTGCATTAAACGTACAGTATTCAAAATACATTTTACTTTTTTTCTTTTTTTTTTTTACAGTTCAGTTTGAAAAGTTTGGGGTCAGTAAGATTGTTTTTGGTCGCATAAGTCTCTTATGCTTACCAGGGCTCCATTTATTTGATCAGTAATACAGTAAAACAGTAATATTATGATATAATATTAAAATGGTGTTTTTCATTTATTCCTGTGATAGCGAAGCTGAATTTACAGCAGCCATTACGCCAGTCTTCAGTGTCTCATGATCCTTCAGAAATCATTCTGAAAGGCTGATTGGTGCTCAAGAAACATTTCGTATTATCATCATGGTTAAAAACAGTTGTGCTGCTTAATATTTTTTGTGGAAATGGTGATACAATTTTCAAGACCGATGAATACAAAGTTCAAAAGCAACATTTATTTGAAATGAAAATCTTTTGAAACATTATAATTTACAAAGAAAAAAAACTTTTGAATTGTAGTGTATTATAAAAAAATATAAATTGTGTTTTTCAGATTGTCAATGTTAAGTTCTCAACAAATTAATTGAATACCGTATGTTTACTGCAATTTGTTTTTACAAATTATTTACTAAATTACTAAAAGATATTGTTTGAATTAAATATCAGTGAAGGTAAATACTTTCCAAATCTTTCATTTATTTATTTTTCTGTAGATTGTTATTATTCTGAGTAAAAAAAAACTATTCTGACCATTGTATTTAAACCTATAATATAAGAGTTAATCTTCTATCACAGGACATCATATCTGAGAGACTTAATCTATTTATTTCTCTGCTTGAAACACTCAATGACGTTATTTCAAACAAACTATTTCGCCCAAAGGCACACGCACAAACCTAATCATAGCACAAGGCATCTTTCCCTGATTGTTTCGGTTCAAGTCTATTTTAAATCATGAAAAACCTCCAGGTGTTCTTAGAGCTGATTTCTCTTTCACGGACAGCGAAGGAATCAAACGTTGCGTCCAGTCTGACCTGTATGTGAAAATAACTGTCTTTTCTGAGGTGTGCTACTTCAGCAAGCATCAGTATTGATGGAATCAGGCTGGAAGGAGACTCGGGTTGTGCAGCATTGATTTTGTCTAGTAGCATTCATGCCCAGAGCTCCGCTATACTTTTCTGCATGAGCTTTTGTAGACATGTTTTTTTTTTTGTTTTTTTTTTCCTCTGGCACTTAAACTTTCTCTTTTGCATTTTAGAACTTTTTGATTTTAATAACAGTTCAATTTTTTTTCTTGACCCGTCTATATCTGTGCATCGTGCTGTTTTTCTCTTTTCTTTTTCTAACCTTTTCCCTTCCTTCATTCTTTCTCTCCCTCTGTCTCATCTATGCTTTCCTTGTTTCCTTGAAATCCCTTCTTCCATTCTTCCGTTTATCTGTACCTTGCTTTCTTGTGTTGAGTGGAGCTGCTTATTGGTATGCTAAACATTCAGCACTGCAGACTTTGAGAGTCTGTTGCTGGCTGAGGGAACGAAGGCCTGCAATTTGATTGACAGGGTGAGCGGTAATAAATGATGCCAGTACTGGCTGGTGAATGTAGCGCTGTAAATAAAGAGTGCAACACACGCACAGGAACATGGAGGAAGGCAGGTTTGAGAGCAGGTAGACGGGAACATTCATTAATGCAAGTTTACAGGCTTTAGTGCAGAGAAGGTTAATAATATAGAGACTTGAGACTCACATAGTCATGCAAGGTCAGATTCACAGGAACCAGATATGGAAATATAATTGCATTAACTCTAGTATTCATTATTAGGCCGTTTTACAATGCACACATAAGCAGCACATAAGCAGTGCAGCAGTGTGACTGATTTTATGCTAACAGCTGTGGACAAAAAAAATAAAAAATAAATAAAATAAAATTTATATATATATTTAGTTTTTTTTTAAACGGAAGTTGTTAATTCCCTGTGTGAGCAAATTCTGTAGGTTTTAGTTCAATGCGATTAAATTTAACTAGCATTTCTGGGGAAAGGAATTTCCACACACAGGTTATCTGATGTCACAAATAGAGTACAAATGTTCAATGTTTTGGTTAATATAAGGTCATACACTACATATGCAATCAGTATTAAAGAATCAAAATGGTGTTTAAGATAATTAAGATAAAGTGTAGCATTTTGATCACAAAGTGGGCAGAACGTGAGTGCACTTTGTCGATTGATGTCCTCCCCATGGCTGAACTTTGAGAATGGAGTGCACCTCATATTGATCTAATTGGACAGTGGATGTTAAACATCATTTGAAGGGTTTTGAGTACCTTACAAATAGCATAAGTGTGTGTTCATTTGCCTGGGGAGCATGTTCACTTCTCTTTTGTATGGCAGCCCTCCAAATCGCCACTCTGCAGTCAACCATAATGAGCTCTAAAATCCTGTGGACCTCCTCAGGCCTGTCTGTTTGAATGTGCAGTCGATGTATAGAATTTCCTGCAGTTCTTTATACTTATGTCTACTTCCATTTGGCATGAGTATAAATGCTTTGCACAGTCATGTAAAATTACTGATTGTCAGACCTCTTATAAAGAAAAAACATACTGCTAATTAGCAATCAGCTGAATGTAATTCATCTTTGCAGCTGCATGTTTAATTGTGATTTAGTTTTCAGTCTTTAATATAGTTAGAAAATTGTTTATTAAAAGTAAAAAAATGATTATTTGTTATTATTAGCTTTTTTTTCTTTAGTTTTATTTGTAGGGTACTCTCATGAAAGCGAGACACATGAAGTTTTTTCCGCAAGTATGTGAATGTATGTACAAACATTTTGGGTGTGTTTCTGTGCATGTTTGATTAATACTCTCTGCTCCTGAGGACATTATTCACAGCTGGAATACTGTCAGGCCAGCCAGGGCTAGGAAATGTATGCCAAGGTGTGTCTATGTATGTGTGAGAGTAATTATGCATGCGCCTCCTCTACTATTTTTTTTAGAGGTTCGAGCTGTATATATATATATATATATATATATATATTTATTTATTTGTCAATAGTAATACAATGATATAATACATTGTTAATGAATAATAAAATACAATATGCAGTGTTTAAAACTAAGATTTTAGAACAAATGTAATATTGCACCTCTACCACCAATTTATTTATTATTCAATAATAATAGAATGAAGTAGTAAAAACAAGTAATACAATTCAAAACAATAAACAGTATTTGAACCTATGTGGTATTTAGAACAAACTTGAGAATATTGCACCTTTAGCACCAATGATTTATTTATTTATCTGCTTGCTTGCTCACAATACAAATAGCCATTTACTGTATATGTGGTTCTTAAAGTGCCAATACTACCTTTAGTGCCATGGCTTAGAACACATATCATTTTTCCAAAGCTTTTTGAGTCTAGTCACCTTTTGTGCTCTGTCAAGGCCTTTGCTGTTTCCTCCAGATTAATCTGCCACCCACAGGTTGCCATGCCATGGGAACTATACTGCAGCAACCAAAATGCAGTTACCCCTGATTGGTTCATCCATCCTCTCAAAACACCCAGTGTAAGTCTGGTATATTAGAATTGTTGATCTTAGCGATGAGACAAACCCACTGTCGCGCCACCCAAGTGTCCAGAAATAACAGTGGGTAGCCACACATATCTCCGGCTCCATGGCTTTACCACCTTTAAATCCGGCACATTTGTGCTGTTGTGCTTCCTTCATATACTCCCTGAATGGATATATCCAGAGTGCTCATGAAATGTGGAGGTCTGTAGTAGGAAATCGCATCCGCAAATCATCAGACCGAAACTATGAGCTCCATTAGAGGGGAAGAGCTGGCCATGATTCACTTTATAAACTCATTAGGGATGTGAACACAGCATACTTTCAATGTTCTTCTGCACTCTACAAAGACCTTGGACCGTCTATCTAGGCATAATGACAAACGAGGGAGTTGCTGCATCCCTACCTGTTTATGTATCCTTAAAAAGAGCATTTCACAGGCTTGGTTAAGTGCCGATGTTAGTAGGCTGATGAGTAAAGGCAGGAAAAACACTTGGCCAAGTGCATATGAGGAAACCATCCATTTACCTGTGTGAGATACAAACACAGGCTTTATTGTTCTCTCTGAATGTCTGGTCGACATCTGGCACACACAAGCACACATGCATCCATAAGCCATAATTTTCCTTTTTTCCCTCTCTCTCACTTTCTGTGTTCCTTTTTCTTTTTTGTATAGAATGACCTGCTGTTTCGTGCATTAATGCACCACTAAGTTGGCAGTGAGCATGTTAAGCTGCTTTCAGGCAATGCTTAGAGAGACACAGTGCCTTTTACATGGGTGCCACAAAAGTGGGTGCCAAACATCAGGAAGAGGGACAGATAAAGATGCCATGGCTTTGGCATAATATTTGGATGTGGTTTGTAATGTAGGGAAGACCGAGGCTAGTTGTCACAATTTTGTTTACATTATTGACACACTATTTTCTTGTAAAGCTGCTTTGACACAATCTGTATTGTATAAAGCACTATATAAATAAAGGGTACTTGACATGACTTGAAAAGGCTTTGTCTTAGTAAGGTTTTTAGTCAAAAGTTCATATACATAAATGTGTGTTTTCTCTAGAGGTGGTTTTGTTTGTTTGTTCACCTATTTTAAAACCTCCTTAAAGGGATAGTTCACCCAAAAATAATCTACTCACCGTCAAGTTATTCCAAAACTGTATGAGTTTCTTTCTTCTGCTGAAGATAAAAAGATATTTTGAAGATTTTTTTATTTTTCCACAATATCTTCTTGTGTGTTCAGCAGAAGAAAGAAACTCAAACAAGTTTTGAACAACTTGGGGGTGAGTAAATGATGACAGATTTTAATTTTTTTGCGCCAACTTTCCCTTTAAATTAGAAGCAATATTTGTAAATTCTGTGTGCAGAGGTCTGTCTAGACTCAGCGGCAGGATGAGATTGCTAATTAATTTTTACCCTACCAAAGGTTGTGCATGCATTAGTGTGTGTCTGTTTGTTATATCAGCATAAACATCCTGTTTAAAAGTATTCATAGTGCATGAAGCTTGTGCCTGAGAGAACGGCTTTTTATAACCTCATTATGATTCATGTAGTTTAGCACGTACACAAAATTTTATTTCACTGTGTCTTTTGCTGGCGTTGTATTTCAGATGATTAATTTTTGTCAAGCATGTCCTTATGAATGTTATGCACTGTAGTTTTATATGCACATAGATGAGTTTTTGTCTGTTTATCACTGTCTTTTGGGAAAATGCTCAGTAGAAAGTTTTGTTCTCAGTTTTCTTTCTAGATTGTCAGTGTTTTATTACATAAGCTTCTGTTGCTAGTATGGTATGTTGCTTGCTTAGATATTTGTGTATAGGCTAGCACATGGTGATATGTCAGTATTGTGCCACATCTCTCTCCCTCTGTCTTGGACAGGCAGACACTTTGGGATTGTAATTTATAGGTGTCTTACCTACCTGGAAGTATTTGAAAATTGCCATCCTTTCATCCAGTCAAATTAATTATTTATAGTTATCATCTATCATCTTGTGATAGATGGTTTCTGTGAGTATGAGTGTATCAAGTTTTATGTTCCCAATAGTAACTTTGGACATATTTAGGTATCACCGATATGTAGAGCTTCAATAATGCATGGTCTTCTCCTGTGAGTAATGGACAGAGGAAGGAAGAGAGCGTAGGGTGCCTTCAGGACAGATTTGAAAGCAGCACTTTTTCATTCATTCATTCATAATACAATAATACAATTAAAAACAATATACAGTATTTAAAACTAAGAAGTATTTAGAACAAACCTGAGAATTTTGCACCACCAAATAATTATACATAATGTCCTTTGCTTCATACACAAAATATTACATTTTCACAACATCTTCAATGTATTCCGCTGTAGAGAAGAGCAGATGGTCATTCAGTCAGTGGAATTTTGGCTGAGCTCCAGTTTAGAGTAGTACGAAAAAGTGAACTGGGTTCTGGGAGAAATGTAGGCCTTTGCAAAGACATTGTTGTTGTTGTTTTTTTATAGTAGCTACTGGTTGATGTATGTATTGTGGGGTGCTGGGTGTTTCTTCATGGCACTGCACAATCAAGTCAGTATCAAGGAAAGCAAAGTTAATCAGTCTTTCATCAGCCTCATAATGTAACTGTTATAATAACTAGACAGTCTATCAGTAATGTATATCTAGCACTTCTCTGGCTCAGAGAAGACAAAGAAAAGATGATATGACTGAGATGAAGATGTCTATGAGTATATAAAGAATGTCATGCTAGGACAAAACCATAGCAAAGGAGCTGAAATATGTATGTTCTTGAAAGAAGTATCTTATGCTTACTTGGCAGCATTGTTTCATTAAAAATACAGTAAAAGCAGTAATATTGTGTAATATTAGTACAATTAAATTTTACCATTTTCTATTTTCACATGTTTTAAGATGCAGTGTAATGCAGTGCAGCCATTATTCCAGTCTTCAGTGTCACGTGATCCTTCAGCAATCATTCTAATACTAATTGGAATTTGCATTGATCAAGTATAGTTTACACCTTTTGGGGACAGATGGTAATTTGCATGAAAGACACTGGGAAATGGCACACCCTCAACAGTAAACACATATTTCTAAACTCGTAGGATCTGTATTTCCTTTTAGTCCTCCGCTGTAACTTTACCTGCGGGTGTCACTGTTGGACAGTGTTACTTTATAAAAACGAGTGACTTTTAGACGTTTAATATCATATTTAGTCATATTTGCACTGTTGTATTTTTGTAATATCGACTATTTTCTCATCCAAACTTTTGAGGAGACACTGCCTCCCTTGCCTCCTCAGAGAAAATGCCCCAGGTGTGACTATATGTGTAAGTTGCATTTAAAATCCATTCGGGTACCCCCTGGCACTTTGACAATTAGAGGCCATTTCTTCTGAAAGAGGGATGACCAAGCTCTTATCCCCTTCACAGAAGTGGCAGAACAGATGGGCCTCTATTAGGGACACCACTACTATACGTCACACGTCATCATACGTCGTCTAGCTCCTACAATACACACACCTATATTAATGTCTATATTAATGCGCTGCTTACTGACACACACACACACACATATATATATATCGGAGATCGCGCAGCTCACACTTCCAGGACAAAAGAAACTTGTCAACGCTGCCCCACGACTTTTATTAATAACAGTTTAAATACTGAATCACTACATTATATTTT
>NW_015546029.1:275223-276700 GCF_001515605.1 Sinocyclocheilus anshuiensis | reverse complement strand
AATACGTAACATTTACAAGCACAAAACGTACACTTTTGTACGTTTTTATTCATGCTAAAACGTACAATTTAGACAAATTTCAACGTTTAAAACGTACAACTCGCTACGTATTTTTAGCTAAAAAACGTAAAAATATTTACTCAGTCTTTCATCAGCCTCATAATGTAACTGTTATAATAACTAGACAGTCTATCAGTAATGTATATCTAGCACTTCTCTGGCTCAGAGAAGACAAAGAAAAGATGATATGACTGAGATGAAGATGTCTATGAGTATATAAAGAATGTCATGCTAGGACAAAACCATAGCAAAGGAGCTGAAATATGTATGTTCTTGAAAGAAGTATCTTATGCTTACTTGGCAGCATTGTTTCATTAAAAATACAGTAAAAGCAGTAATATTGTGTAATATTAGTACAATTAAATTTTACCATTTTCTATTTTCACATGTTTTAAGATGCAGTGTAATGCAGTGCAGCCATTATTCCAGTCTTCAGTGTCACGTGATCCTTCAGCAATCATTCTAAGTTCATTCAGTTATTTTTTCTCTCAGGATTCTTTGAATGGAAAGTTCAAAAACAGATTTTTTTTTTTCTTTGAAATACTAAAGACTTTCAGTTTTACTAAATATTTCTGTCACTTTTGATCAATTTAATGCATTTTTTCTGAATAAAAGTAATAATTTCTTTAAAAATAATTTTTATGTACCCCAAACCTTTGAATGGTAGTGTGTATACTTTTTGTTTGTTAGTTTGTATGTGTGTGTGACTCGGTGGTGTGCGGTGGTGTTTTAAAATGAGGAGGCAGTTTTATATATAAATATATATTTATATATAAATATTACGTAAAGAAGAGAACAAATATAATTCTATTTTTTATTTTATTCATATATATTTTTTTTTTATTGAATATTTTTAATACTAATTATACATTTCATAGTGTTTTTATGCATTTTTATATTTATTCCAAAATAATAACTAAAGGCAGTAACAATTTGAACAATATTCTGGAAACCGTTTACAATATTCATAATATTCATACAATATTCATTAGTTAACATTAGTTAACTACTTTAGTTAACATGAACTAAGAAGCTTCTGTCACTAAAACAGAAAATTTACAATAATGTTTTAACATGAGCTAAGAATAAACAATAGCCTACTTCTGCAGCATTTATTAATCTTAGTTCATATTAATTTCAACATTTACTAATGCATTATTAAAATCAAAAGTTGTGTTTGCTAACATTAGTTTATGCACTGTGAACTAACATGAACAACTGTATTTGTATTAACTAATGTAAACAAAGATGAATACATACTGTAATAAATGTTAATTGTTTGTTCATGTTAGTTAACTCATTATATGACACCTTATTGTAAAATGTTACCAATATTTTTTTATTTGTGAACTTATGTTCAGCTGTTCTTTTTAATAGTCAACTTATTTCGGGTCATCGTCATAAAAGCTCTGTAAAC
>NW_015546029.1:264332-265063 GCF_001515605.1 Sinocyclocheilus anshuiensis | reverse complement strand
AAAGAAACTTGTCAACGCTGCCCCACGACTTTTATTAATAACAGTTTAAATGCTGAATCGATACATTATATTTTCCAGCAACGAGAAGATAAAATCGCTGTTTTTTTAAGTAAACTCGCTCTAAAAAGAGAAACGCACAGACGCGCATACACGCAACTTTCATCTCTCTCTCTGTTTCTCTCTCTCTGTCTCTCTCTTTCTCTCTCTCGAATTGGCAATTTTTGAGAAAAGGGTTTAGCGATTTCTAATTATTGGGGGTACTAGCCCTGCTCAATGTCTACGGTGGTTATCGCCCTGATCAGACATGGAAATATGTTGTGGCACTATCGTGCAGTCTATGATATGACATTAGTTAGCAAATATTAGCGATTTTTTGCAAACATTTCTTTGAGTAACATGGCCGTAAATATTAACTCACGATTGAATGTAACATAAAACAAATGATTACTTTTCGTTAAAATCTTTATTAATGCAAAAAATGCTTACATTTATGTGTCTTTTTGTTCGCTCAGGCAACCACGTTGCCGCTGAAGCCGGTTTGTGCTGAGATAATTCAGCCTGGTCTCATATTTATACGTAGGAATTAATACGTAACATTTACAAGCACAAAACGTACACTTTTGTAAGTTTTTATTAATGCTAAAATGTACAATTTAGACATATTTCAACGTTTAAAATGTACAAATCGCTACGTATTTTTAGCTAAAAAACGTAAAAATATTTACGTATCG
>NW_015546029.1:253269-264025 GCF_001515605.1 Sinocyclocheilus anshuiensis | reverse complement strand
AAAATGTACAAATCGCTACGTATTTTCAGCTAAAAAACGTACAAATATTTACGTATCTTTTGTATCATTAAGATATTCTCGTATCAATGCATTTTTATCATTTTATCAATAAGCGATTTAGATGTTTAGACCCTTTAACCTACCTCCTAACCTAAGCCTACCCATTTTATAGCGAATATGCATTTTTTAAATTTTATTAATACGCAATTTAGATTTTTAGACCCCTTAACCTACCCCCAAACCTTAACCTACCCATTTTATAGCGATATAGGATATAAAACGCAAATGACCGAAATACACAGGAAAATAAAAATTTTAGTAACAATATAGCATTAAAATATTTTTATAGTCGCTAATTCCACTCCTACCTATAAACCTAAACATTTCTGTACAGTATAAGAAAAACATGACAGACAAATAAATGCAATTACAATCATTTATTTCTTGCAAAAAAAGTCAAAAGCAGTACCAAACGTAATCCAAATGACGATGCGTTGCACCTGCAGTCCTCTCTGGCGGAATACAGTAGGTTTGTGTGATCCAGAGCAGAATTTATGTTGTTAATCGCTGAAAATATTATCCAGATAATTTTCCCGATCCACTCCCTGAACTCGTGACATGAAGGCGTGCGCGCATCATTCAAACTAGGGATGGGCGTATCGAACCGAAGTATCGATATATCGATACTGACGCGAGAATCGGGCTTTGCTGCTCACAGTAACTGGACTCACTGCTCGGGATGGAGAAGAAGATCGCCGAAAAAAGGCTTGGATTTCGGTCTGTTCTTCGCAGTCCTATGGATTCGGAAGATCTGGATTGCGGCGCACTAATAAAATTGTTTCATTTCGTAATTATGTTGCTTTTTTGGTGTATTTTATAGTTCTATTGTCAGTCACAGCATGTCGGAGAAAACAGCTTTTGTGGCCCATGACAATCAAAGTAAACAATACATGACAAGTAAAGGTTAAACGATTGCAGAAATTTTATTTATTTTAAGGTTTAAAGTGAAGTCTTGTTTAACATTATGTAGGCATATTCTTGGAAATGAGCTGGCAGCAGAAATCACAACAAAACGAAATGTTATAATTTCATAAGTAAATGAGTAAACAATTTAATAATGCAATTGAAAACAAGGTAATTCATATGACAACTAAAAACTAATAAAATTAATGCCGCGATTTCAATATTCATAAGGATTCATTTTTAGGTGTCGCCAATACGTCAGTTTTGTACGTTTAGAGGCTGAAAATACGTCAGTATTGTACGTTTCAGTGCCTGTAAAAACGTATGTAAATGTACGTTTTATAGAAACACATTTTACGTAAAATACATACAAATTATCATGAGATCACGTTGGATAATTAATACCCCTTCGTTTGAAGTGTGGTCCCGAAAAATCTTCGTTTGAAGGGCTGTCTGGCCCTTCCCCTACCCCTACCCCTTCAACCAAAAGAGAATTGAGACACCCCTACCGCTTCACGTGAATGCGCGAAACGGAGGCTAAGGGGTAGAATTGGGATTGGGCCTAAATCTATAACATGTATTTACACCAATTGTTTGCTTGTTGGCATGGTTCATATACAACACATGTACTAAACACTGTCTGCCTGGGTGAGCTGTGGGAGAATGGCAGGCAGACATTGACCCATCAGTCAAAAGCTACATCAGCAAGTTGACCTTTCCGTTATACCCACTCTCCATTTTCCCACTGCTTCACTGATGGAGAGATGGGAGGATGAAGGTGAAAAAGAGATGTCTCTGTTAAGCATAGCAGAAAACAAATACCGTTGGTTTTCTGGAGCGTCATATAGAAAGATGTTTGATTTAAGTGACACTTCAATATGTGAATATTTGTCTTATTTTTATATCTGCTTTATATATATTTTTTCGATTTTTAGAATAATAATTCATAAACTATCAAACCAAGTGGCAGAAATATTGACAAACACAGACATTTTAAAACATTCTACAATCATTAATGTCAAATGATGAAGCTATAGATATATTAAACTAGAATGTTAGATGTAATTGCAAAAATTGCTTAGTAAATGCTTTATTGAAAATGTATCTAGCATTATTTATTTGCAGATGCCACTTGGTTTGGTTTCTATAATGCAATGTACATGTAAGTGTGGCATAAGCGTTCCAATAGATGATGATCATGTTAATGATGATGATGATGATGATGATGATAATATTCAACAACTTTAATAATGTTTTGTAGTTTCAGGATATCCCATTTCTGCTTTACAACTGTGTTTCTCAACCGGGGACTGGGGCCCACTATGGGACCTTAGCAAACTTTAAAGGTGTTTGCAGGAAGGATTAAATAATATTTTATCATTGTTAAATAGCTAAAAATTAATTAGTAATTTTATTAATTTAATTATTCATTTGTTTGTTTATATGTTTGTTTGTTTGTTTGAAGAACATACATTTCTTGAAACGTCTGGAATCATACAATTAATTTTACACTCGCAGTTTCTGTTTATAATATAGTATAGTTAATATAAGAAGAGCTCATTTGCAAAAAGGATAAAGCCACTTTAAAAAAAAAAAAATGAGCTGATTGCCCTGCATTATTCTCCACATATAGCGCGATCTGAACCCTAAACACGTTTTGTCAAAAAAAGCCGGTTTTGTCCACTTTCAAGGCATCGCGAGGTCACGTTACTGCAGAAGACGACAAGCGCACTTGTTGTTTTTGAACAGAAGCCGATAAGTCAATTTTAGCGAATCAGCGCGCTGTATTCAGGTCAGGTGACAAGGTTACTTTCACGTTGAAAAGACTTGCTAGCTGAGAGGAGTTTCGTCAAAACTGACTAAAAGTGATCGAGGATGGATATTTCGACGAACTTGATGAACCTGTGATATCTTCTTCAGGGCGAAAAAGGAAAATAAAAGCTGAAACGTTTTCACGGAACCTTGCAAAAGCAGCATGTTACAATGGTGAGGGAAGCTCTGTGTATTGCGTGTAAATTAATCACACCCATACAGTTTATGATCACAACAACAACAACAACCTTTGTCAGGCATCTATCTACATTGTCATCTGAGGAGATTACAAATATTAAACAAGTGTTTTTTTTAAACTGTAAAACATGAAAGGTGGAGCTATCTGCTTTTGCCAAAAATCAAAGTTTGTTTTATAGCAAAAGCAGATAACTCCAACAGTCGAGTTATCTGCTTTTGCTATAAAAAAGTTGCCAGTTATTTTCACAATTAATTACAAAGAAACATCAAGCAACACTTTCAATTCAATTGGAAATTTTGAAGTAGAAAGTCTGAAAAAGTAGAAATGTTCTTTATTAATCTTTATTTAAAACTTTGATCATTTTTTTTTACAGTGTGAAATGAGTAAAAATTTGCAGATTTGCTGGTTTTAGAGGTGTTTTGGGCTGGTAGTCTGTGTTTATTTTAAGACAAGCAAACTATCTTTGGTGGTTTAAGATGCTCTGTGTGTGTTTTCTCCACAGGATTGGAAATTACATAAAGGGATGTAACACAAAATAAGTCTCACTTTTTTTTGTCCATACAGTAAAAGTCAGTAGGGTCCAATGTTGTTTTTAGCCAACTTGTCTTTTATTGAATGGACAAAAACAGAAGAAGTAAAGTCCTGCAGGTTTTTGGAACCTACATGACGGTCAGTAAATCATGACAGAATATACATTTTTGGGTGAACTAGCCCTGTAGGTCGCAATCATTAATACCTAACATTACCAAATCCATTCCATGCATGTATTATTTTCTTTCTCCATATTCTCATGTTCTGTCTGCCAGGGTGGCCTAAACTAACCTCTGAACAGTCCTCTGTTCATATAGAATGTTATGTCTTCCCATGCCATAATTTTACCTCTGAGTTTATCACCAGTGACCCCTGCTCAGACATTACCACAGGGATTCATCTGCTAGCTGCCCGTAAATCAGCAGAGTGCTGGTGTCTACATTCTTATCTCTTCCAACAGTCCTCAGGGGAGGCCCAAAGGCCGAGAAATAGATTAGCAAGCTGCTCTAAAAGCAATCTCTCCTAGCTTCTCTCAATTGTGTCACCAGCTTGGGTTTGTCTTAGACTCTAGAATGCAGTTACAGCAAATTTGGCCTTATGTACCTTCTTTATGGTGATAAATACCAAAGATGCTACCCGTTGCCTCTAAACAGCCCTTGTGTGAAAGAAGTGCTGTCTGGGTTTTCTTTTCCTTTGTCTTTTTAGCAGCAGAATTGCACCCCAGCTTAAAATTTACATTTCAATTGCCTTCCATTTGTATGCTTCACAATTAAGCGCATCGCTCATACACAGCAGAAAAAACTAAAGTAGCACCATGAGTATTTAACAAGCATTATGGCTGTTCTAAACAAGTACAGCCCAGGTCTAGCAGAGCAAGCAATGCATAGACCTTAGTCAGTGTAGCACCATATTTAATTTCTGACAAGAATGAAAAAGAGGCTGTGAGGAATAGAAGTACAGTGTGTTCAATGGGCTGTACTGTTGTTTAACAACACATAAAACAGTGGTCTGCGACCTTTATACAGCTCATGCCATTGTAAACACTGGAGGTCTATCCCTCACAACCTTGTTTGCATCTGCATTAATATTCAATATGGCATCTATCCTGACTAATGACTTATACTGTCTTTTTACGCGTTGCATTGCATCGCGCCACGTAAACATAAAACCATGTCTGCATTTGTGATCGGAGAAATTACAAACTACAAACGCTACTCTACACTGCTCAAAACTCGCATTTGAATCGTCAGTGGCAAATTCTTTAAAGGGGTCATATGATGCGATTTCAATTTTTCCTTTCTCTTTGGAGTGTTACAAGCTCTTGGTGCATAAAGAAGATCTGTAAAGTTGCAAAGACTAAAGTCTCAAATCCAAAGAGATATTCTTTATAAAAGTTAAGAGTCAGCCACACCTACCTAAAACGGCTCGTTCTAACACGCCCCCAAAGAGAAATGACAAATTGAAATCACATCATATGACCCCTTTAACACATTGGGGATGAGTAATGGATTTCATTGTATTAAAATAATGAATGTTTTTTATAAGATAAAAGGTCAAAGACGTCCAACCAATAGCCAAATATTAACTGTTTACCTCATAACCTATAAACTTTGTTTTAATTATACATTCTAATGCATCTAATATATCTTTACCTTAAACATATTGAAAAACCTAAATGGCCATTAACAAACAGCAAAATAATGTTTTTTGGGGTGTAGTGAAGTAGCATTAGCATCATCCAGGACAAATCCACTCCCCTCCAGGTGGACAGCAATTCGCCAGCAGTGCTGAGTGGCTTGATTAGGAGAAAACTTACTCTGCAATTCAAATCATCTTCCTTCTGGGAAGCAGCAGAAGCTCTAATTTAATTATCTCACCTTTACTTATTAATTTGCGTTCAATTTTTAAACAAGTTTGAACATCTCATGTTTATTGATGCCACACATTTTGACTCATCAGAGTAGGAGAATTAAACTCATAAGACCCATTAAGCACTGATAAAAGATAAAAATAAAAGAAAGTGTTTTAACAGTACCTCGTTTTGTTGTACGACAATGCAGTTTGGCGTAAACTGTCTCCCAATGTGCTGTGCAGTATATAAAGATGTATGTTTGCATTTGGCACTGGTGTATAAGGATTATCATGTTTCCAATGTTATGTATTTATTTTTGTGGTTGAGACAGAGCTTTTCTCCCGCAAACACATTTTGACCCCATCTTGGTGAGTCTCACCCTCAAATGGCCAGGCAGTCTGGGCTCAAATGAGATTAATTCACACAAATAAATGACATGAGTGGCAGAGGTGAAATGTGAGGATGTGGATTCACCATTAGGAGTAATTTGTGTAAGATTACAGCCATAGGAAGCCTTGGTGCAGATGGGCTTTTAATGGTAATGTGTCAGTCATTATAGAAATGACAGCTCAAAAAAAAAAAAAAAGTGGTTGCTAATTCATATTCTCAATAAAAAGTAGTTTTTGAATGGCTGTTAATGGTTGCAAAGACCACAATTAATACTGTAGGTGAAGCACTAATTGTCACTTGTCAATCATGAAATTCATAAACTATTTATACATATGAGGAATGTTTGGGGATTTGGGACTCACCTTGTATATGCTGTAGAAAACGAATATCATTTCAGTAACATGGTTAGCCAACTTTAACAATTGTGTAACAGTTGGTGAGTTTTTGTTTTGATCGAGCAGTTATGATATTTAATGAGGCAATTGATTTGTCAAATTTTAATTAATGATTACTCATTTAGTACCAGAGCAGTAGAGTTATTCACCATCTGTATTTCTAACTCCAATTTCTGATCGGCTCAATATAATTCAGAGAACACATTTGAATGTTGTTACCAAGTGTTTCGGTGGGTGTTATCATGTTAAAACATAATTTGTGATTTCAGCATGTTTGCAAACAAACCAGAGAGCATGTCCACCTTCATCCCATTCACACATTTCCTGCCATAATGACACTGATTTCACAGTCAACAAGTGTTATTGAGGACATAAAAAATATGCTGTTGATTGATGGATTTTTTTGTTCGGTGTGCACTTGAATTTTATATTAAATGGCAAAACTGAAGCCCCATTTAGATGGTAATTGTTATACATGGCAACATTATTCAGTTTCAGCATTTACAGATGCTAGTCAGTGATTTTATTGCTGTCCAGATAGAAAATGTCTGTGTTTTCCTTCCACCACCCAGGAGAAAATTTCCAGACAAATTGCTTACTGTTTATGTCAAGCATGTGGTAATTTAATGCCTGTCTCAACTGACATGTATTAGTTTACATGGTGGAATGGAGGAATTTATCATTTTTAAGTTTTATCCACCACTAAGTCCCGCATGGATGCTGTTTGACACTTTTGCAGTTAATGGGTATTTGGACATTTCGCTCAAAGAATGCTTATTTTTGCCCTTTTAAGATTAACAATGGCCCTGTATGGAATTCATGAGTCAGTTCTGAACCATGTGTAGGTTGAAAGTCTTAACTTGAGAAACATTGTGGTGTGTTTTGGCTGTTAACATAAATGTAAATTGTTTAATAAATTTGGGTAGATGTTCTGACCAAAGTAGTATCTCCTGCAGTAGCGAGTCCCCTTAGATGTCTGCAGTGGATAACTTTAAGAACACTGTTTTTCATTCCAACACTCATGGTATTTGACAACCCGCAGCCCACATATAACTGGCCAAGCTTATTGTGTTCCCTTAGCAGTAGATCCTGTTGTTGGGGGATTCAAAAAATAAAAGAAAGTGTTTTAACAGTACCTCGTTTTGTTGTACGACAATGCAGTTTGGCGTAAACTGTCTCCCAATGTGCTGTGCAGTATATAAAGATGTATGTTTGCATTTGGCACTGGTGTATAAGGATTATCATGTTTCCAATGTTATGTATTTATTTTTGTGGTTGAGACAGAGCTTTTCTCCCGCAAACACATTTTGACCCCATCTTGGTGAGTCTCACCCTCAAATGGCCAGGCAGTCTGGGCTCAAATGAGATTAATTCACACAAATAAATGACATGAGTGGCAGAGGTGAAATGTGAGGATGTGGATTCACCATTAGGAGTAATTTGTGTAAGATTACAGCCATAGGAAGCCTTGGTGCAGATGGGCTTTTAATGGTAATGTGTCAGTCATTATAGAAATGACAGCTCAAAAAAAAAAAAAAAGTGGTTGCTAATTCATATTCTCAATAAAAAGTAGTTTTTGAATGGCTGTTAATGGTTGCAAAGACCACAATTAATACTGTAGGTGAAGCACTAATTGTCACTTGTCAATCATGAAATTCATAAACTATTTATACATATGAGGAATGTTTGGGGATTTGGGACTCACCTTGTATATGCTGTAGAAAACGAATATCATTTCAGTAACATGGTTAGCCAACTTTAACAATTGTGTAACAGTTGGTGAGTTTTTGTTTTGATCGAGCAGTTATGATATTTAATGAGGCAATTGATTTGTCAAATTTTAATTAATGATTACTCATTTAGTACCAGAGCAGTAGAGTTATTCACCATCTGTATTTCTAACTCCAATTTCTGATCGGCTCAATATAATTCAGAGAACACATTTGAATGTTGTTACCAAGTGTTTCGGTGGGTGTTATCATGTTAAAACATAATTTGTGATTTCAGCATGTTTGCAAACAAACCAGAGAGCATGTCCACCTTCATCCCATTCACACATTTCCTGCCATAATGACACTGATTTCACAGTCAACAAGTGTTATTGAGGACATAAAAAATATGCTGTTGATTGATGGATTTTTTTGTTCGGTGTGCACTTGAATTTTATATTAAATGGCAAAACTGAAGCCCCATTTAGATGGTAATTGTTATACATGGCAACATTATTCAGTTTCAGCATTTACAGATGCTAGTCAGTGATTTTATTGCTGTCCAGATAGAAAATGTCTGTGTTTTCCTTCCACCACCCAGGAGAAAATTTCCAGACAAATTGCTTACTGTTTATGTCAAGCATGTGGTAATTTAATGCCTGTCTCAACTGACATGTATTAGTTTACATGGTGGAATGGAGGAATTTATCATTTTTAAGTTTTATCCACCACTAAGTCCCGCATGGATGCTGTTTGACACTTTTGCAGTTAATGGGTATTTGGACATTTCGCTCAAAGAATGCTTATTTTTGCCCTTTTAAGATTAACAATGGCCCTGTATGGAATTCATGAGTCAGTTCTGAACCATGTGTAGGTTGAAAGTCTTAACTTGAGAAACATTGTGGTGTGTTTTGGCTGTTAACATAAATGTAAATTGTTTAATAAATTTGGGTAGATGTTCTGACCAAAGTAGTATCTCCTGCAGTAGCGAGTCCCCTTAGATGTCTGCAGTGGATAACTTTAAGAACACTGTTTTTCATTCCAACACTCATGGTATTTGACAACCCGCAGCCCACATATAACTGGCCAAGCTTATTGTGTTCCCTTAGCAGTAGATCCTGTTGTTGGGGGATTCAGGCAGATTGAGTAGATATCTTCCAAAACCCACCTGAGATGAGATGTAACAAGTTTCTGTCGGGTGATTTTTAAAGTCTCTGAGTTATAGCACCTTGTCTTTATAAATCCCTTGTGTTCCAGAAAATTCCAGATTCACTTTGACACTAGTATCTAGTGACATTCAGATCTTGTAGAGTGTGCTTTAGTATGGCCAACCATGTCTTCTATGGAAGCGTCAGTAAGGAAGAGAGACCTGTCTCACATGAGTATGTATGCACACACACTCTCGCACGCTCACTCTCACTCTCACTCAATCTCAGTATAGTCCCCAGGGCAGCACTGCATAGAAATAAACTTCCTGTGCACCACTGCCAGGAGTAGCGGTGGGAAGTACGCTAGAATGATCACAACATTCCTCCATCACTCTCTTTTCAAAACCTTTCCTTCCATTAAATAACAATCTGTTATTGTTAGTATTATTATTTTAAGAAGCAAAAAACAAATCCCGCACACTATCTATGCAAAAAAATCGAAATATTTATTAACTACGTTTCGGTCCTGATGAAGGTCATGCGACCGAAACGTAGTTAATAAATATTTTGATTTTTTTGCATAGATAGTGTGCGGGATTTGTTTTTTGCTTCTTAGTTTTTGACCTGGTTGGTCTTTGCCTCCAACGCACCTATCTATTGTCATCAGGTGTGCGGAGTTTAATTGTTAAAGTATTACTATTTTAAAAATTGGAATTGATTCAGTCTTTGTGCAACACAAATAAGCCAACACAACAAAGCCAGTGATAAAACCAGGAGTTGGGAACTCATTTGGGGTAGGGGCACCATTGTTCAGACTATTACATTAAGCAGGCCGAGAACAATCAGAACCTTAATTATCACCCCCAAATGGAATTCTGAGGTAGAATTACATATAACAGCCATAAGTAGGCTACCACAACTAACACACAACATGGAGGATGAAATTGATACAAGATTGGGCCTATCATAAAATAAAAAAGTACTTAATTCTCAATTTTAAGGAAAACAGTGAGACAACAGCAGATGCATAATTAGGAAACAATGTAAAATGGGAAACGGAGATTATTAGGCAAATCTTATTGAACGAGTATACACAGCATTAGATTAAGTACCTTTATATGTGAAAAGTGTAATAATAAACACATTATTATAACAGATTGCAGACATTCTGAATATCAGCGTCAGAGTGAATATCTGTGCCTGCACTTGCCAGGACAAATTAAATAAATTAAATTAAACATTTTTTTTTATTTCCAAGCAGTATTCCGTTGTCTATTTCTCTTGAAATACACCTTGTTCTGAATGCAACTTCCATTTCTTTGAAAAATACATTTTTTTCAATTGCTGTGACCCAGTCTGAGTGCTAAGGCTGGCTGCACACTAGAGGATTTTAAGGCCGATTTTAAGCCCGATTTGCACCCCCGAACGATCGGGGGTGGGGGTTGTGGCCCGATTCGTGGCTTGTCGCAAGCAATTTTTTGTCCAAAAAATCCTCTATCGTGTGGTGTCATTACGATTATTTAACTGCTCCCGATCGAGACGGAGCGTCGCCGAACTCAAATCGTAAATATCAAACATGTTTGATATTTACTTGATCGGTCTGCCTCTGACGTGATACCCACGATAGCCAATGAGAGCGAGCAAGCGTCACCTACCGGATGTTGCGTGCTTCTATAGCTGAAACTTGGCAGCCACAAACATGCCATGAAAGCAGAGAACATCACCCATATTATTTTCTATACTTTGTTTTTCTCTGT
>NW_015546029.1:242609-252717 GCF_001515605.1 Sinocyclocheilus anshuiensis | reverse complement strand
ATGGTTGGTAAGAGGCGATTGTACCCTGAATGAATCAGTCTGCTCTCTCCAGGCCTCCAGACTCAATCTGATTCTGGGAGGGGGGTTAGCGGAGCATGGGTCCTAGCAGACAAGGCATTCTATGGTAATAATCCAGTCATTTGGACTCTCTCCGCAGGACCAGATACATGCATGCTGTCACGCTTTATTCTTTAAGATGCTGCTCGTCTCAATGTCGTTTCAGACTTCACAACCTTATTTACTTCCACAATGCATGTTCCTGAACTTAGGCTGGCCGCACACTAGAGGATTTTAAGGCCGATTTTAAGCCCGATTTGCACCCCCGAACGATCGGGGGTGGGGGTTGTGGCCCGATTCGTGGCTTGTCGCAAGCAATTTTTTGTCCAAAAAATCCTCTATCGTGTGGTGTCATTACGATTATTTAACTGCTCCCGATCGAGACGGAGCGTCGCCGAACTCAAATCGTAAATATCAAACATGTTTGATATTTACTTGATCGGTCTGCCTCTGACGTGATACCCACGATAGCCAATGAGAGCGAGCAAGCGTCACCTACCGGATGTTGCGTGCTTCTATAGCTGAAACTTGGCAGCCACAAAAATGACAAGAAAGCAGAATACATCGCCCATATTCTTTTTTATACTTTGTTTTTCACTGTACAACAGAACGCGCGCCGGGAGAGCCAGCTGACAATGCCAATTGTTCTCCATTTGTTTTTCTTCTCTAGATGCGTTTGATCTCGCGAGTCTCCATGAAATCTAGTGTCACTGTGAAATCGTTCCTACAATCATCAAGTGTGTGGTCGCTGAAACTTGGCAGCCACAAACATGCCATGAAAGCAGAGAACATCACCCATATTCTTTTCTATACTTTGTTTTTCTCTGTACAACAGAATGCACGCCGGGAGAGCCAGCTGACAACATCGATTGTCCTCTATTTGTTTTTCTTCTCTAGTCACGTTTGATCTCGCGAGTGTCCGTGAGATCTCGTGTCACTGTGAAATCGTTCCTACAATCATCAAGTGTGTGGTCTCGTGGTCTGGTCTAATCATCTAATGTGCACATTCAGAGGATCATAAGGCTAAAAATCGGTTGAACTGTCTTCATGTCTGTGGTCTCCCATGGTTTTAAAATCATTTAAAATTTGAAAATCGTCTAGTGTGCAGCCAGCTTAAGTCTGTCTTAATAATGCTAACATTCAATACTAGTGTACCTTTGGAAAGGGTGCCGCCCCAGTGACAGGTGTTGTACTTCATTCATTCATTCATTCATTCATTCCAGTGAATAGAAGACCGACATCGATAGATTTCTCTTTGTGTTCAAGCCGGTGACCCCAGTAGGATACTTCCACAGCAGCACAGCTCTATCTGTCTAGGAAGTCCAGTGATTTGGCAGCTTTTTCATCAGGGTCCACTCACAGTGTAGCCCACACACCACTAGATCTGCTGCTCCAGATGTAGAGCCAGATGTGAATGTCTATAGTGAATACAGTAAGTGGATTGGGAGAGTGAGACTGACAGTCCATAAACTCAACTGCATGTATTTAATTTGAGATAAACTCACAAAAAGAAATACCCAGCAAGGTTTGAAGTCATTTCTCGGCCATTTTCATGTTCTCCTTCATTGACACTCTTTAAAGTCTTAAGTCCTTAAGGGGCCGTTTACACAAGATGTATTATTGCATTCCATCTGTGCTGTTTTTTTCAAGTTATGTAGGTATTTAGGTCTACATAGGTAGCAACTTTGCATAGCATGCAAATAGTGCACTGCACGAGAGACACAACTCATTTAAACTCAGTTCCTGGAAGGCCGAAGCCTTGCAGAGTTTTGTTCCAACCCTGCTCCAACACACATACCATGTAGTTTTCAAATAAGCCTGAAGGACTTGATTAGTTGGATCAGGTGTGTTAATTAGGGTTTAATCTAAACTCTGCAGGCCTCCGGCCCTCCAGGAATTGAGTTTGACACCCCTGCAATAGAGTTTAATGTTAGCATGTTGTTAAACTAAGGATGTGATACTCTGTAGGTGATAAATTATTCCAGTTGAGTTCATTATTAGCATGTTGATAAGCTAGTATGTGATACACTAAAATCCTGTTTAGACTAAGAAAGATAATTATAATGATAACTATATTAGCACCCAAAGCAATGTACGATAATGTTCTGTTTATTGTAAGCATGCACAGCAGTTATGTCGTCTGCCGCTTTAAATGCTCAAGCTCTTTAAAGTCAGGTGGATTCTGATTGGATGTTCATTTCTTTCTTTCTTTTTTTTTCTTTTTTTAATCAGCAGCTGGAAAAAAATCGCTTTGAAAGTGATTCCAACAAAATTGTTCCTATGTGTCGCCATCATTGTAGTTATGGTGTGGACTCCCTGTTGTCATATAGTTGGAACTGTTATTGAAACATCATATTTATCGTTGTAGTTATCTTGGTGTAAATGAGCCTTGATACCAAAAACATTCATTCTAAACAAATTTCTACATTTTTAATTAATTGGACTTTGCCTCATCTGCCATCTTTATTTGTTTTTCACTGAGTTCATTGCAGTGCATCCTTGGATAGCTTTTTCAATGAAGGATACATGCAGACAATGTTAGCATGTGGCTAAAATGAGGTATAAGGTCTTATAAACCTTATGTAGCTCCGCCCCTTTTGTAGCCCTGCGTTCGTCGTTGGTTGTCTTCTGTCTTCTGTTTTCTGGTTTGTATTTCTACAGCGTGAAGGTAAGGTCGTATGAATTGATGAATGAACCGCTTGTTCTTCCAGGTCTACTGAAATTTGTTATGACACCCGCTTCAAGCACTACAACTTACATGGTAAAGTAAATCCACTTCACCATCTAAATACTCTTCAACAGCGATGTTATAGAGCTAATGCAAAAAATGGAATTTCAAAGACAAAATTCTAAAAATGGCTGCGCACTTGTTTATTTGACGCATAAGGTCTATAAGGTAGCATAAACAAGTTGTCTATATTTTCAGAATGTTTTTGAGTGCATGTGTGATGCCTTAAAATCTCCATTCAATACTGTAGATCACTGGAATGGAGTTGAGGTAAACCATTCCAGTGCCACTTATACACTTAATAGTAGATTTATCTTGTACAGTAATATATCTTCAGACCCCAGTAAATGTAATTTTACAGTCAGTACTTTATTCAGGGCTATTCAGCTTAAGATGGCTCCCTGGTTGGGTGCCTGGCTCAACCCCAAATCCATTGCCTTGACAACAGTAACTTGCACCAGTCACAGAATGTCTGCCAAGCTAAACTCAAATAAAAGCTACTAGCAGGGGCACCACAGGAGTGTTCCATCTGTGTTTTGTTAAATTGTACTCTTAGTGAGGATTAACAATGGTATGACCACATCCTCCCCACCTTGAGGACGATCTTGGACCAGTTTCAATAACTCATCTAATGTATATAGTCAAGTTTAGTGTCTATATGCCTCTCCTGTCTGAGGGCTACTTTTTTGAGTCTCTCTCAAAAAGAACAATTTTTAATTCATATAATCTTGGCACCTCATTACCTCGAAAAGTGTTAACAGTAATGTTCTCTGCACCTCAATTGAAATAATCTAATTTTACACAAGTTTTGTGACTTCCCTCATTAATGGAATAGTCTTGAGTACATCCTGGGGGTTTTGTTATACAATGAAACATGGGCTTTATATTGAAGTGCTGATTGGTTTGTAGGGGATGCTTGTACCTGTCACTCAGACAAATGACTTGTCTCCTCCGGATCAGCCTGATGCGCATTATAGCCCATTCACTGCATCTGATAATGCCCTTGAAACTGCCAGCCATCAGCTTTAATGTGGCGTACGAAAAACGAGCAGGCGTTTGAGTATGTGTTAGTATGAGTTTATGTATTATTGTAAATGCTTTTTGGAGGGTGTGTACATCTGAAAGGTCTGGGGAGTGGGAAGGTTCTGTAAAAATATGTTGTGACAAACACTTTCATGCAGAACCGGTTGTTTTGTGCGTGAAGCACACCGATGTGACAGATTCTTTAAGCTGTAGGTCATGATTAGGCCAATAGTCTAATAAACCGTAATCACACGCGAGGAGCTCAAGGAGTCACAATATTCCTAATGCTGTCGTTTATAGACTGGGTTGAGGTCACTGACTGACACGGGGCTGTTCACCAGCGGGAGATTATGGCAGTAATTTACCTTGAGCTTGACGGTGCCAGTGGTTTAACCTAAAGTCTCCAATCCAATTAGATCCGGATGCTCACCCTAGATCTGCCACACACAGACCTCTCGGTGACCTACATATTATAGGCTGTGCAGGGTTATGTTCATTTTAAATCTAATGTGATTAAATACATCTACAGCATGGACTAACTGCAGGTTAGTTTGAGCAGTTGCCAGCCATTCTGCATAAGAGAACAGTTACTGGCTTCACAGCAGCAGGATGCAATTGTCACACATTCTTTTTTAAACAGGAGTAACATTGTGTTCTGTAACTAACTCCCTTGAAGTTTGAGAACTTGCACCTACATTTTGTATTTCATTTGCTGGTGTATCAGTGGTGGACGAAGTACACAAATCAAGGACTTGAGTAAAAGTACAGATACGTATAATAAAATATTACTCCAGTAAAAGTAAAAGTACTCCTTTATCAATTTTACTCGAGTGAAAGTACAAAAGTACTTAATTTTGTATGTACTTAAGTAAAAAAGTACCGACAGATTTATTTTGCAATTTTATATAGGCTACTTAATTAAATTTTATATTAGCACATATTTTTTATAATCTTCCTGCTCAAAATACCTGGGATTTTCCCAAAATAACCACTATATGGAGTCAAGATATATTTGTGTTGTTGATATGGACTACGTTGACGAGAGTGATGTAGTAATGTTCACTGTGAAGCTTACACTGCGATGTACCTGAGAGAAAACAGATTTGACCATCTGATTTTCACCAGTAAGAAAAAAAAAAAGCTTGTTGTTTTGCAGAACATCACCGTTATATATGACATGAGAATAAGGCCTGAAGTTAGGAAGAACATTTTAAGGAAAATATAATTATATTTTCATGATTTTATTCTTCTCAAACCTTGTCTATGGTGTAAAAACACCCCTGGCCAAATGCTTCCAGGGGGCATCACTTCCCACTTTGATAATTACTGTAGTTACCATGTTCTGAACATCACATCCTTTATTTTCCCCCAGATGTAATCTATCTAGGTGGTTGAATAAAAATATTTGGACTTTATTTATTTTTTTAAATACCTCAATTTAGCACCAGCAAGCTTGTTAGCTAGACAGTTAGCATCAGCTAACATATTTTACTTATTTTCAGTATGGTTATGAATAAACATTCATATCTGTCTACTCGGCTAGTTAATCCAAACAATATAAAAATGTATACTGTTGATAAATAATATAAAAACAGACGTCGCATAGGGCTAAATGCGTAGCATTTTAATAAAACTGTTAACGTTACGGCAGCGGGGAATATGAACGTGCATGAGTTATTTTATTTAGTCTGTGTTATTTTAATGTTTCATTTTTTTTTTTCCTAAAACATAGAGACACTGATGTTGATGTGTCTGCATTCAAGCATTTCAGTGGGCTTAAATAGATCACCCTTTACAGCAGATTTAGTTCACAAACAACTGACAGTTTTGACCTAAATATGATTTTCAGTTACACTAATTAATCCTAAAATTCGACATTAGTAACTTACTTTTAGCAGCATCAGTCGCACGCGCACTCACAAGATCTCCCGGTTCTTACTTGTGAATTAATTTCACTGGAGACTCGCACTAAATGGTTCATTTGAATCAGTGAGTTGTCGACTCAAGAACAGCTGCAATCGGTTCATTCTAATTCGTGAATGAATCGTTTGGTGCGATTTGCGAACTGATTTAAAAAGTTCATTGAAAATAATCAGTTCGTTCTTGAATCAGACACCGCTTCTGCGTGTCAGAGCATGTGATATATTATAAGGAGTAACAATATGTTTTATGAAATGTAGTGAAGTAAAAAGTAAGATCTTATGCTTTGGAATGTAGTGAAGTAAAAGTAAAAGTTACTCAAAATAAAACTACTCCAGTAAAGTACAGATACTTGAAAAATGTTCTTAAGTACAGTAACGAAGTAAAACTACTCCATTACTGTCCACCACTGTGGTGTATGAATAGGACGGTTGAGTCACACCTGTTAGCAAACACAGCTGTCATTCCCAAACACTGACATTGTGAGGGTGTTTTATTCATGAATTTTTGTGCTTCAAGGAGTTGATTATTTTTCCTTCTTTTTGTTGAAGGTCACATTAAAATTGACTTGGAAACATTTTGCAATGCATTCATAATTAATTTTTTCTACTTTTCAAATAGGCTTTATTTTACCCTCGTCCCAGGGCCAAATTTTCAGTCTTAAAATTTGAAAAACCACCATATAAACATGAATTACATTTTAAAACTATGATAATCTAAACAAAGAATTAAGTAATCATAAATTAAGTATTTGTGTGGAACTGATTTATCAGTTTGTTTTAAATTATTACTGATTGTCATTTCCACCACCATACAATTTCACCAATAATAAATATATTTGCTTATTTGTAAAATATTAATATTCAAATATGTAATATTCATAATGTCAAATCATGCAAAAAGTTTGAGAGTACATAATTTGAAATATGGTAGAAATGACTGTGGTAAAAATGTCCATTACTTAAAGAAAAAAAGTATGTACAGTATAAACTGTAAGAGTAATACAATTTTAAAATAGAGTGTATTTTTTCTAAGTCCACGAGGTCAAAAGTGTCTATAGTTCAAGAAACAGTTCCAAACAATGGATCTTTGAATTTACTTTAAAGGTGCAGTAAGCGATTTCTTAGAAACACTGTTGATATTTGAAATGACTAAAACACACACACACCTGCCATCAACATGCTATGCAACAGGCCCCCTGGTTGGCTACAAATGTGTTTTGGTGCTCCGTCCGATCCACTTTTTAACAGCATTTATCAGAATTCGCTTACTGCACCTTTAAGTATCTGTAGTCGATTATGCATTTGTAAAGCAAAATGTGAAATTTGTAGACTTCCTCAAACAATGTCTTCAAAGTCTATGCAGCTGCACAAGTCTAAAGTGATAAATGACATGCAGAAGCATTTGTTGTGTTGCCATGTGTTGTAATGTTCAACATTTTGTGCTCTTCAGCTTCCTGTGCCTGCCTACCTTAACCCCATTGGCCTTACACCCTGCCTCTTATTTATTTTATTTGTACCTTTCAGGCTTTATGTTGACCTTTTGAAGAGTGTCTGAAATGTCAGCAGCGCGTAGACTGTCTGCAGTCTCAATATATGGTGGCATTTCCACAGTTGGATGGTATTGGGGACTATGCTGTTGCTGGCTATTTCAATTTTAACTGGTGTGATTGAGCTTAAGGGAGTTTTCTTTTCTTTCCCTCTCTAGCCAACAGTCTCACTGTCTTTCTGAATTTTGTTGGAAAAAAGGGCCCTTTCAATATTTTAGTCCTTGCAAGCAACAGTGGATCTAAGCATTTATTGGTATAGCAGTCTATAAAGGCTGAGACATATCTGGTCTTTTGTACAGTGTTCACATGGATGAGTACACTCTAAAAAATGCTGGGTTAAAGACAACCCAGTGCTGGGTAAAATAGGGACAAACCCAGCAATTGGGTTGTTTTGACCCAGCGGTTGGGTTACTACCCAGAAGGTTGGGTTAAACATTTAACCCAACCGCTGGGTCAAAACAGCCCAATTGCTGGGTTTGTCCCTATTTTACCCAGCACTGGGTTGCCTTTAACCCAGCATTTTTTAGAGTGTAGACCTGAAACCTTCAACCCCTGGCCGTAATTTCTCTGAAGCTAGACAATTTCTTTTGAAGCAGAAAATGGGAACGATGACTGTGTCCATCTGGTGGATATCTGTCAGTGCTCGACATGTTTACATCGAGACATGATTTATAGAATTCCTGAGTTTGTTTGGCTTCGCACAGAGAATTGTTTGCTTTGGGTATTGAATAATGAAGCATTCTAATGGAAGCAGCTGTCAGATAGGATCTTAATGTTGTCAAATACACAGAATACAAAAGAATCCGATATCAGCATGGTGAATGGAAGCAGCTGTGCGTGAGATGGTTGGGTTGGGAAGAAAGATTTTAGTCAAAGACAAGGTCCCAAATGTCTGGAGACTGTATTTATGTAGCTTATTTTTCCTTTGGTAACACAAATACAGTGTTTATTAAAAAATAGCCTGTAGTACAGCAACAAAATAAATCTACCTGATAGAACCTCAGGGTTTTTATTTTATTATTTGACAAACCTACTGAGGGCAAGATAGTAGTTCTTCTTCTTCTTTTTGCAGTTTACAGAGCCTCATGTTGTCACAGAGACAGGTGTGATATTTCAGGACACCTAATTCAATAGCTTCTGTCAGGTAAAGAAGATATTTTCTGAGTGTCAGTCCGTAAGAAATAGTTTACAGCACGTTTAAGTGGAATGCATTTTTTAAATAAGGTTATTTTTAATTATTTTGTAATTTCTGAGCATGTCATGTCTTTTATCGAGCTACATTTAAACAGAAAATTATCATATATAATATCTAGTACATTATTACTATACTTGTAAAGCCTTGTTAATATTCACCATGATTTCTGCCCATGACAGTGTACTAATTTCTGATGACAGCTCAGAGTCTGTATCATGCAACACCTGTCACAAACCTGCAAGACTTGCTATCTGTTAGACCCTGGTAGCGAACTCACCTCCTCACTTCTTTTGACAAGTTCCAACTCACCAATTTACCTCTTCACAAAACCTTCAGCTTGAATAATCTTGAGATTTCCTAATAGAAATAGTCTTCACCAATTTTGTCAGCCATGTTGAATTTATGTTGTCGTCAAACACAATAATATGTAAAGAGGACGGTCATAAAGAATTATGGGTAAGAACCAAACATAATCACCCATGGTGTTTTGGATTTACACTTTTGTAAAAAAGGTACAGAAGTTGTCACTGGGGCGTTACCTTTTCAAAAGGCACACCTTTGTACCTAAAGAGTCCATATTGGTACCGTAAAGTAGGGCTGCACGATATATCGTTTCAGCATCGATATCGCAATGTGCGCATCCGCGATAGTCACATCGCAGGATGTGCGATGTTTAGTATACTGATCGTTATATTTATACTAATTGTTTTCTTTGCTCACACAAAGACACAGTGTCTACACCGGACGCGACAGCTGTAAAGAGATACCCATTTTAAATACATTTAGTAGCAGAGCTACTGCACGCGATTTTCAGTGCTGGAAATCCGTTTATCCTTTGTTGAAACTTCCGCGTCGTCGTGGAGAGCGCAGGTCACGGTCGCTTAGCAATGGCAGATGCCACGAAAGCGCAAGCTTGCGCTTTGGAAAGAAGGAGAAAGTGGCGCGACTGGCGTTTTCCCACGTGTTTTAAGGCGCGACATGTGAATGGCCCCAAAGTTTGTCTACACTGGATGCGACAAAGTGACCCTTGCATATCATCTGAACTTTGTGTCAGTACGTCATAAAGAGAACGCGGCATCAGTTTACTGTCGGGGATTTGTCGCGCCGCATCCAGTCGAAGTGTAGACAGACAGCATCACTGATTATAATGGATTCTATTGTATATTGCCGCTCGCGTCCGGTAACACGGTGAGAGCCACACAGATGCACGTGAACTCTGATTTCTGTTCACTTCTGCGTCTATTTGTGCCTGAAATACTGTGCTCTGCAAGTATCCTTGTAAACACAGTTGCTTATGGCTTAGGTGAAGGGAAACAATTGATAAACAAAATGGATGTGTAACAGTATATCGGTTCACACACAGCAGTTTAATGTTCCTGTTGCTTTCTCTGTCATGAACGTTAATCAAACAACAAAACACAAAGCATCAAAAATCACTTTTGCAGCTTTAACACAGATTTGTTAGATTTAATTTATAGTGAAAACTATGCAGTGTTTTTTACATTTGATTATTCAATTTCTGCACCTGAATACTGTTAGACTGACCTGAAAAATATAAATGCTTATTTAATTTGTATCTTTGTTGTGTTATTTATCTATGCTTGTAATTTGTTTATTTCCTATGCTGATTTACTCG
>NW_015546029.1:238197-241631 GCF_001515605.1 Sinocyclocheilus anshuiensis | reverse complement strand
TTCTGTTCACTTCTGCGTCTATTTGTGCCTGAAATACTGTGCTCTGCAAGTATCCTTGTAAACGCAGTTGCTTATGACTTAGGTGAAGGGGAAACAATTGAGAAAGAAAATGGATGTTTAACAGTATATTGGTTCACAGCAGTTTAATGTTCTTGTTGCTTTCTCTGTTCATGAACGTTAATCAAACAACAAAACACAAAGCATCAAAAATCACTTTTGCAGCTTTAACACAGATTTGTTAGATTTAATTTATAGTGAAAACTATGCAGTGTTTTTTACATTTGATTATTCAATTTCTGCACCTGAATACTGTTAGACTGACCTGAAAAATATAAATGCTTATTTAATTTGTATCTTTGTTGTGTTATTTATCTATGCTTGTAATTTGTTTATTTCCTATGCTGATTTACTCGCCTACAGAATCACCCCAATTGATTATTTTTTTTCCAAATATAAAGCTATTGAAGTCATCAGATTTTTTTTCTATATCGCAATATATATCGCAGAAAAAAAAAATCGCAATGTGAGTTTTTTCCAATATCGTGCAGCCCTACCGTAAAGGTACATATTAGTACTTAAAGTGTACATATTAGTACCTAATCCCCCCCCCCCCTTTTTTTTCTGAGAGTGTAGCATCAGATCCTGAATGGGTCATTCATTTTAATATTAGCATTTGCTATTGGAATATTTTGGACAAAATTAAGACATTTTTAAAGAAATAACTACCTTACAGGATCTCATTTATTGTTCATTAATCATATAGGGCTGTGCGATATTGAAGAAAAATGCGATATGCAATACCTTGTTTCGAGATGAGTACTATTGACATAATTCTGTGTTATGTGTCTGTTCAAACATGAGGAGATGCGAAAGACGAATCAACGTCTGAAACGTGTCTCTGTGTGTGCGTGCGCTTTGCACGTGTGCGACAGAACGGAAGATACGCTGAGCGAGATGCGGCTTGTGCGTGCGCTTCAGTTGTGAGTCTGACAGCAAGACGAGACGGCAAAGACTTGTTTTCTGCAACTTATTGCACTTAACTCTTTTTAACGTCAACCTTTCATCAATGCCTTGTTTTACATTTGGAACTATGATGAGCACAGAAAGGCAGGAGATAAAGTATTTTGTACATTAATGTAATATTTAGATAATGGTGGTTATTCTCAGCCCACCAAGAGATGAGTAGGATTCGTTCTACTGAAAAACGTTGAGTGTAAGTAATATTAGACTTGCCATGGGCATAAATTTCACAGTCGCTAATGAGCTTAAAATGTACAGTGGAGGCAAAATGTATTTGGACACTTAAGCCACATGAATGTCTACGTTAGACAAACAAATATCAAACCAAATAGTATTTGTTATAAAGATAGCACAAAAAAAAAACTTTTCAAGCAAAACATTTATTTGTTTTTTATTTATTTGCATTTATTTTATGTCTAATGCATTTAAGTTTACAGTATTAAGTGTTGCATATGTCTAAATACATTTAAGGAGCCAATAAAACCCATCTTAGGTTTCCTTTGTCTCCCTGTGAAAGTGTTTGGTTCTACCGGATGATAAAAGCTGATGTCAAACGTGTTGGCATTCAGGTAGTCTCTCGCACACTGGTGAATATTCCTGAGGGAGTAACTGGAGGGACTGCTTGTCCAAGGTAAGAGTGACAGGGAGAGGGATTTAGTGCTAACAGGGGCTATTTCGCTGCCACAGACCAGATCAATAAGGATTCTGCTGTCTGCTGTTACTTGTTGGTCATTACACACACTCATGCAGAGAGAGAGAGACTGGAGGAGAGAGATTCAATATTATATATATTCTCATTCTTGTACTTTCTGGGAGGCTTTATTTTCCGTCGAAATTCAATAAGGGTAACTGAACCTAAACTCGTAACAAAGCTATCAGAGAATTCCAGTACATACCTGCCGGCGCATGTGTTGCAACTGGATAAGTGCCGCCCTGAACCGGAACCCAGCCTGGCAAGGTCGCCTGGGCCCATCTGTCACCTAACTATAGTTACCACGTTGCAACCAGAGTAGGTTTACTCTCTCCTTGTGCCCTTGTCTTTGCAGCAGGTGACACAGGTGGTGAAAGAGCAGAACAAATGTGTGCCTTTACAGATATATTGTAGTTTCTGTCATCATTTACTCATGCTGAATATATAATATAGCATCCTAAAAACAAAGGTTCTTCATTGGCATCTGTGGTTCTTTATAGTGGAGAGAAGGTTCTTCAGATTAATAAAAAATGTTCTTTTTACAACTTGGGGAAATGGTTCTTCTATGGTATCTTGGAACCCTTTTTTTTTTTTTTAAATAATGCCAACAGTAATGTAATCTTTTTAGATGGCTGTGTTTTAACTATTTCTAACTTTTCAGTAACCACATAAGTTTCAATTACAAGTTAGTTAGGGCATGTATTTTCACCTTGCAGTAAATAGACACTCACAAACAGAAGTTGTGGTTGAGTGTCTTAGGAAGTAACAATAGTAACAGTAGGCCACATGAGCACTTTTCTCATTAACGGATGGTACATGATTAATTATTGCTATTATTTGATACTTTATGGTAGATATAAATATCACAGATATATCACAAAAAAATACAAAATAATATTTTTTATTAAAAATAACATTTAGGTAGCATGAGATGAACTTCAAAATATTGCACCCTAAAGAAAGTTCCTTTTAAAAAAGTCAATCTTTCTGGAAGTCATTGTATACTTTGCATACTTGCCATTTAAATTACTGTTAATGGTTTTTAGGGTGCTTTTTGTAATTGTTGGACATTTACGGTTACTGGTTGACCATGCAGTATTATTATATGAAAAAGAGCAGGTCTCTCTGTTGTCTAGAGAAGAAAGAGAATCTTAGAGGTTTGGAACAAAATTAATGAAGTAATGGAAGAATTTTTGGGTGAAGTATTCCTTCAAAGATTAGAGACACCAGACCTGAGAAACTCATTCTCTTCATTACTAAAAGCCCAAATGTTCAAATCAAACAACACAAAAGAGCAGTCTAACCTTCAGCATCCTTCATGACGCAACATCGGCGTTAAGTGAAGATCCACGATACAGCTTGGGGTGTCAGATCTCTCTCATTCAGAGCTCTAAGAGTGAATAGATAATAGCACTGTGGTTTAACCCTCTCTTTGCTAGGATAAATTATCAGTGTGTGCATGAGCAAAAATCACTTGTTTAATCTTGCAATGGGTGTTTCATGAATTCATAAATTATACTTTTGTGTTTATTTCAAAGGGTCTGAGTTCAGCTGGCAATTTAATCAATCTTACAGATTCCTCTAAATACGCTTATAAAAAACGGGAGTGGAAGCCAGCAGCTTAGTTTAAAATATTTTGGAAAGGCTTAATGTTTTAGGCTGAGAACTGTGGAAAGCCTGCCTATGTATGTGTGTGTGTGTGTGTGTGTGTGTGTGTGTGTGT
>NW_015546029.1:230783-234681 GCF_001515605.1 Sinocyclocheilus anshuiensis | reverse complement strand
GAAGACTGCCTATGTATGTGTTTGTGTGTGTGTGTGTGTGTGTGTGTGTGTGTGTGTGTGTGTTTGCAACTTGGCGCAGATGTGTAATTGAAAGACAGCAGTGAACATAGTCAGTCCCTTAGACCATTGACCACAGTATGCAAGGTCAATACTAACTGCACTGATGTATTGATTTGCTCATATAAGACCTGTCCTTTAGTGAGGAGTGGGCTGCTAGTGTTTGCTGTTACTTCACTCTTGACGGGTGAGCCTAGGATCTTCTGTTTGTACTAAGAGGCATCATTGTCAGTGTAGAGGGGGAAAATAAGCTCGTTTGAGGAGGGATGGTCCCGTTTCCCTGTGTTAGCTGAAGATACACACTCAGAGCACACAAACACATTCACATCATCTGAAGTCCTAAAACTGTTTGTGCCTCATGGCTTTAAAAAAGCCTGGATCTTCAAAGCCCTGATTCAAATGTTCAAACTTTCTAAACCTACAGAGTTTGTCCTCTAGTAACTGAATGGCACTGAATGTACTATAGATTACAATTACAGAAGGATTCTTGTCTGTGTATTGACACATGGCATTTGCTCAGGTCACTTTTTATACCCTTGCAGTTATTTGACACAGATTAAATGGCAAGAGAAGCAGTAAGTTTTCTGGCAGGTCTTTAGACGACTCCCCATTCCTCTGTCTGTTGCGATGTTCTCCCCCTCAGCAGTCGCACGTTTCCTTTTCATCTCTTCATCGTTCACTTGTTTATATTGCTGTCTGTCTCACCCAGAGCTACTGGCAACAGAGCACATCATATTTCACTCATTATGATATTCCCGCTTTCCCCTCCAAAGGTTATCTTGCTCTTCCCACAACCACTACCTCTTCACACATATTATCTCATTAGCTACATAGAAAAGGGCAAAGGTCATGTGCACCATATCACTTGATTACACCAACTTGGCACAGTACTTCCTGTCTGTCTGTCTGTCTGTCGAGCTGTCTATTCCTCCGTCTATCTGTCTAACAGTATAATGATCTGTCTGTCGTGTCTCTCTCATTCCCTCTATCAATCTATACACAGTATCTATTTGTCTGTCTGTCTGTCCTATTATATAGTAATTGAAGTACATTAGACCTATATAACCTAAAGGCTTTTACAGTTTGCCTTGTTGTAAATGTTTTTTTTTTTACAGATTTTCCATTTAAAAGTTCTCAAAATTCTCATCAGTACGTTTCAGTAACATTTCATAATATGGTATTCACAGCATATTTACATAAGTACTGAGACTAATGAGACAAATACTAATGCACGACATGCACTTACTGTATAATTATTTTGTGGAGCTTGTGTGGGAGATTTTATAGAATGATTTCACATGAGACCCAACTACATGGCTTTGTAAGGGGCTGAAACAGCTCGTCAGTTAATTAGTATAGGGTAATTAGAACGGCAGAAGACACTTGCCATGTGTGCAGAATACACACATGGTAAGGACATTTGAAGGACTTGTGGCCGGTTCACACAGAACGTGTGTTTGGGTTCCACTGTACTGCTTTTTAACTACTTTTTCTGTGCAAGCATGTGCAAGATGGATGTTTTGTTTTGTTTCTTTATATCACTCCAGTGACTGGCAGTAGCTGCCAGCATCAAGGTAGAGAGACTGATATTTGCACATAGAAGAACCGCCAGATTTGCACCCATCTCCCTGCACTCACTGCAAACCTGTGTTCCATCCAAATGTTTAGTAGGTGAATGCCATCAAATTGGATCCACACAATCACCTTTATTGCACCTCAGAGGAATTATCTATGTTACCTCCTAAATTTAATATTTAGCATTCCTCATTTGCAAGTCACTTTGGATAAATGCAACTACTAAATGAATAAATGCAACTTTAAAAAAGCAGTCAGAACATTAAAGTCATTGAGAGTTTAATATAAAAATATTTGCTTAGTATTTGAAAATAGATTGTCATTAAATAGTCTTTTTCATAAATGTCTTCATCTCAAGGTCCTGGTTTATTATACTTGAAAAACGTTCATTCATTCATTCATTCATTCATTCATTCACCAAAAAAAAAAGGCCACCAGAAATTTTGTTAAAGGTTAAAGATGTTAAAGGGATAGTTCACCCAAAATTGTCAAAATTCTGTCATTTACTTTCATTGATAATAATAATAATAATAAATATTTCTTAAGCACAAAATCTGCATGTTAGAATGATTTATGAAGATTCATGGAACACTGAAGACTGGAGTATTGACTGCTGACAAGCTTTTCAATCACAGGAATAAATTGCATTTTAAAATGTATTAAAACATGATGAATAATTTCATGTGATTATTTATTTTTTATGTCTCTTAAGATGCATCTTTTTGCAACGTAAAGATGGCTCTAAATAGTCAATTCCTCTAAATAATAATTTCCTCCTATACTCCAGAGTGACTGCTGGGCCATCCCATACTCTACTGACTTAATTTTATGACTTTTTATTGTCTTCTCAAAACTCACAGAGAGCATTTGTGACTCATGTGGCTTACTGTAACAGCAGAGCATATATCATTAAAATGAGATTAGGAAAAGCTCTTTGCTTGTTGTGCAGTTTGGCTTATTGTTTGAGTATGGCTTTGCCATTCTAATATAACAGTGGATAACTCATCTCCCAATGCTCTCTTGCATTCAGCTGACAGCACACTATTCTTTTACAAAGAAATGCTAGGGAAAATGTTGAATGGTGGATGAGATCCAAATACACGCTACTGTATCTCTAGTATGAAGATCTCATTCTATCTCATAAACGAAGCACACACCTACACAACGCTTCGCTTACACCACAAAAAATGCTTTTTAAGCACCTGGTGAAGAAGGTTTTTGAATGAGATCCTACCATCTCCCACACAGAAAGCTCATTTCACACAATATACAAACACCATGAAACCATATTTGAGCTGAATCGGTCTGGTTCCAGATGTATGTAAGAGCAAGCCTTTTCCATCCTTACTACATCTGGGTTGCTCGTATTTCTTTCATGACTACACATGTCCTCCTATGTTTCTTCCCCTTCAGAGGAGCAATTACTGTCAGTACGCTATGCTGGCTCTCTCCGCACCTGTCCCTGCTTCTCCGAAGCTTCCCCTCTCCTGACACAACCTTGTGTAATTACCCAGCAAAGGATTCAGGCTCCTGCCTCCACACCACCACCGCCGCCAGCCTCCTCGCTGCTTCAATTTTAATTGAATCTCAAGTGCTGATTGTGAAAGGTGACTAGCCCTCGAGGTCTTTCAGACATATTGTTTTTTTTGTTTTTTTTGGAGGGATGGGGAGAGGGGTTGAAATGGAGAGGTTTTTTATTTATTTATTTTTTTTGGGGGGTATAAAAGACACCAGTGTTTTGGTGGTCTATTCTTTGGTTTGGTTTTAATCCACTGTCTTCAGGCATTTTACATTTAATGAACGTTTTTGGGTTGTTAACCATTTTGAATCATCACTATAAAGTGATTAGCATTCAAATTGAATTATTTAGCCTTAATAACATGTTTGTACTCCCATCTGTATCATGTACGCAGTGAAAACAGTGAATGCTCATTACCAGTTAAGTGAGGCGGTATTAATTCAAGGTTTACCCTTAGGCTACTATTTCACTCTATCAATTTAGATGTATTGTTTGACTCACTTCCTACTTCCTTTTTTAATGTTTCAGCTGAAATTATCTTAAGCTTTATGTTGTTCCAGAGTAGTCAGTTCTGGGTAATCTTTGCATTCAAATCTTATTCCCAATTTATGTTTGTTTGTTGATGATTGTTTTTTTTGTTTTTTTAATTCATTTATTCACTCACTCATTCACTCATTCAGTCACTCACTCACTCATTCGCTCGCTCATTCATACACATACACAGTAATTCTAAAAAAAAAAAAATGT
>NW_015546029.1:217170-230705 GCF_001515605.1 Sinocyclocheilus anshuiensis | reverse complement strand
TTTTTTTGCCAAACAAGTTAAACAATTTCATTGGTCTTCTCAATCACTAAGGTCAAGGTTAGGGTGTATGATAGTGTTAGGGGGTTAGTATTTGTTTCAGCGTTGTATAGGCATGATTGGTGATTGACATGAACAATTAAATCTTTATAATTGTCAGTGGGGTTTGCGCTTAACTGGTTTGAGAAAAAAATTTGAGCCTCATGCATTCAAATTTCACCCCAGTTGCTTGCATTTTAAATATGAAAGGTTTTGGAACATAATATGCATTCCAGTTAAATTTATTAACAGATCCACTATATAACTGAATTGCAATATTAGTCCTTCTCAGCGCAAGAAACCGGAAATTACTCTCATGTGATACTCCTTACACAAACACACCTGCAACGAATCTGTTGAGTCAACACATTTGGGGATTGTGTTGCATCAGTATTCATCAGCTTTACATTGAAATTCTAGAAGCATTTTTGTTAGGCATCATGAGAGACAGAGGCAAAGCAATGACCTTTGACCGGACATTTGCATGTATATATTTAAGCCATAATTGTGCTCTCTGAATCTTTATATTGTAATAGAAACTGTCCAGTAATACTTGTGGCTTTCAGCTGCCCCTTGACCTCAGGGAGTGTTTTTGTAATGTCACAAGTAATGGCAAATGAAAATGTAAGTCTCCTACACAACACTTTGGAATGTGTTATATGAGACAGATATACACAAGACGCTGACTGTGCATGACTCTTTCAAGGAGAGTCGTTCCTTTTGTCCCAGCAGTCATCCAAACATTATGGAATACAAGCAACATGCATTGTCACAACTGCCACATTCATAGAGATTCTGCAGTGGGTCAGTATTGGTTTCTTTTACAGTTCAATCCCTCTCAGTTAATGGAATCATCAGGGTTTCCGCCCAGCTGGACATAACTAGTTCATTTCCAGAGTGGACATCAGTTGTAGCAAAGTCATTTTATATTAGCTTGCTTTCCTGTGAGCGACAGGAAGATTGCAAGAGATCCTCAATGCTTGCCTTAGAGCGCAAAAATTCCAATGCCAGTTTGTTCCAGTGGATCTGTTTCCTGTGGCACTGGCCTTTAATGTAGGTTTTCCATTACAGTATATATACAGCATGCCGCAGGCTGGTCATATAGCCAGCTTGAAGGAAACCATTGATTTTCTTTATTTTTAAATGGAAGATCTATGTCTTGGTGATGTCTGACATCTTGAATTGTGCCGTTCTGGCTACAATAACCAACTTCCTTGTGAGCAGTTTAAAGACGGACTCCTTTCAACAAATGTGATGGTCATTTGGTTGGTCAGGCTTTATTAGTTTGTTTCTTGCAGCGCCTAAAACAATTTTGAGGTAACCTGTATGTTAAAGGTAACAAAGAGGCAAACCAATGAGAGAAATCAACCATAAATGAATGTAGTTCTGTAGGGGAGTAAAAAGATGATACAAAATCAAATATAGTATGTTTGAAGATCGTGAGCTTTGAATGTGTTGGATCTGTATTTATTTATTTATTCATTCTGCAACTCTCCAACTTTGGCGTCTCTTAGCACTTTTGAAATATTTGTTTTGGAATTATTGATCTCTCCATATTCACTCAGTAAATGAATCTTTTTGTAATCTGTTAGTCTCTCAGTGTTTTGAAAAATGTGAATCTCATATATTCATACAGATATGCTTGGAGAGCATTACCAGTGTGATTTAGCAAATATTGGCAACACTTCACAAGCCTGTCCATGTTACATATACAACAATGCAGGGCAGGAATGATACATGTAAAGAAGGTAACACATATTTATATATTATTAATTACTCTTTACATATGTCACTTTTTACATAGAGTGTGTAGCTGTAGCACAGATTATATGATGTGCTGCATATTGATGCCTGTGAGTATTGATGTTGATGCCATTGTCCACATTTGCGCTCACCTGCAGTGAGGAACCTCTGTCACTGTCAGTAAAAAATTATGAATATAGCCTTCAATTTCCTCCTAAGCTGGTTGTTATTTTGAAGCCATTTATTAACAGTAATTTCTATTAATGACTTTCTGGCTTGCTAAGTAATTCCTGGACACAAAATGACAGCTGTTAAGGTGCCAAATGTGCTAATTTAAGAGGATGTTGTGTGAAATAAACACGCTGATGATACAATGATGCAGCTGCTATTAATAGAAAGTCTGATATTGCAGTCTTTTTTTTATTTAGTTTTTATATTCTAAGGTTAAACCATGGGTCAAAATCACTGGCCTCTAAAGTGTTAATGTTGTTTAATGCAGTCCTCAAATCAATTTTCATTTTCTCCATTTTGGTTTGGCCTTTAGTGTTATCCCATTGTTCTCTTAAAGAATTGATACAAAGTAGAAACAGAAATATATATATTTTCTTCCAAATTACTTATTACAGGCCTAAAACAAATGTGAATGCACAGCTGTTGCTAGGGACATGCTGCAACATGACAAACCTATTTCTAAAATTCTGAACATGAAAAGTAGACCTTTCAGAGTTGAGTGATCTCATCCTCATTCCTAGCAAACTATCCCTCAGTAATTCTTTAATGGCCCCAATAACTGTATCTAGTTCAAATTTATGGTTGTAGTTCAGTCATACATGTTTGTCATAGGACTGCACATAATGCGGTGATTATGTGGAGGTGCTGAAATGTGGCCGGAAGTTGAGAAAGGTGCCTTGATCCAGGGAGCTCACTCTTGACTCCTGAAACCTTTGCACCTGGTCTCCATAGCAACTCCAACAATGGGAGCAGTAGCTGCTGGTATCATTATATGCTGCATAGCGCCCAGACATTTTTGAAGTTGAGGTGGAGTTGGCCTGAGTGAGCCTTGACTAATGAGACAGACATGTCCCGCCTGTCAAGGGCATTCATATGATACCTTTACTGTTCCTTTAGTCAATGCATTTGCAGTATATGTCTTTCTTACTCTCATTCTTCCTTTTAATGCTCATATATGGAGATTGATCGATTATTTATTTATTTATTTGAGAGTATGCCAACTGAGCAGAGTGGCAGCAATTTTACCTCCAGAGTCAAACAATAATATTTAATTTAAGGAGATAATGACATATTTTAGCTTTTTATTTCCATAAACATTCCCGACATTTGTCTTTTTACATTCTACAAAAATGTTTACTCTTTTCATCGTTAATTTACACTCATTGCTTTTTTCATATTTTTCTTTAGAATGTGTGAATGCTGTTAACAATGTGTTTAAAGCATGAGGAATTCATGCTGACGTGCAATTGCAATACTCTCAAAAAGTAGTGGTATCAAATTGATCTTTGAGAGAGGAAACACTGATGCTCAGCTTTCAAAAAGAAACACTTCGTGCTTCAGGCAAAATAGTGTAACTCTGTTCCCCACTCCGAACCACTCACGACATATTTTAGCTTTTTATTTCCATAAACATTCCCGACATTTGTCTTTTTACATTCTACAAAAATGTTTACTCTTTTCATCGTTAATTTACACTCATTGCTTTTTTCATATTTTTCTTTAGAATGTGTGAATGCTGTTAACAATGTGTTTAAAGCATGAGGAATTCATGCTGACGTGCAATTGCAATACTCTCAAAAAGGAGTGGTATCAAATTGATCTTTGAGAGAGGAAACACTGATGCTCAGCTTTCAAAAAGAAACACTTCGTGCTTCGGGCAAAATAGTGTAACTCTGTTCCCCACTCCGAACCACTCACCAACTCTGGCTGTGAATGAGAGAGTTAAAGGACACAGATCAAGCTTTATGGTCTGCACAATTCAACATGACCCGATCCTTACGATCAATCTTCCTAAACAAACAAACTCGCACATTATTGCGTTGCCTTTCAGAGTGAAGCCAGTGAGCAGATGCCCGCTCAGCTGGAATTAGGGCTCTTATTGCGGTGAGCTCAGTATTTAACACTGTGGATGATGTCATTGTTGCCTCGTTTGGACTGTACGCTGTTCCCCAATTACATGTTGCAGATGGTTGATTTCAGAAGTTTGCGACTGTGGAATTCAATTTGCTGTCCTGTCTGTTTATTCGTATGTGGGTGGAGGGTGAAAATATGTTTTGGAAAGAGTTATTTTTTAAGTAAAATACAAATACAAAATGAGTAATGTATTCATGTGGAGCGTGAAACAGTAGGGGTGTGGTGTGCTTATCATGCCAACAGACGAGCGGAAGCTGAAGATGAGCTGTTCAGAAGGGCGGTAGGTCCAAAGGCACAGAGGCAGATAGTCATCATCTTAATGGTGGCCTGGATATGTCATGCTGTACCTTTGTGGGACTTGTAAAAAGAGATGCGATCCTGGATTAAGTACTGCAGTAACATTTTGCCACACCTGATTATGGTATATGAATAGCGGAAATTTACCAGCTACAAATATGTCTTACTGGCCATGAAATTCAAGTCAAGTCATATTTATTTGTATAGAGCTTTTAACAATACACATTGTTTCAAAGCAGCTTTACAGAAAATCATGATGTTAATATTTATAATATCTTAATATTTCATGCCTTATAGTCAAATTTACCAGATTAGACCTGGGTGATAATACAGTTTACATTTTTGCGACAGTTAAGCAGTAGAGATATGTTATATATTGAGTATGCTGTATATATGTGGATAAAGTTGGACATACTTAGAGTATATATCCAACCCTATATAGAGATTGTGTATTTAACATAAACCATGTTATATAAAAATTAATTTTTGCATGTTTTAAATAGGGATGCTCCGATCCGACTTTTTCGCCTCCGATACCGATTCTGATACCTAGGCCCTCTCTGACCGATACCCGATCCGAGAAAAATGGCACTATCGGAGCCGATACCCGATATGAATAAAGGATCGGCGCATCCCTAGTTTTAAATAAATATATAGTTTAAATATATTATAATATACGTACAGTATATAATTATAACAAGAATAAAAATGCTAATAATAATAAATATAAGAAGAATAAGAATATGTTTTAAAGATTCTAATTGTATTAGCATGTATGAAGTACATAATATAAATAAATCTAATAAATCTATTTTTTTCTATCGCACAGTGCACCACCACATAAGGGTTCTGAAGAAAAATTAATTTAATTGAAAGTATAGAGTCAGGATAGATTATAAAATTACATTTTTTTGCCTGCATTTGCCACTTTGCAAGTTTTAATTTTTGACCCTGGTTGCTATGGCATTATTTTTGTCCTTGACTTTGAGGAAACCAATAACTCCTGAATTTGTAATTTGACAAGCCACAGAGCACCTGCAGATGGGAGATGACCTCTATCTGAATGCATTTAAGAGCATTTTAATTTATCTATAGAATTACAAAGCATCTACAAATATATATCCATTTCAGTCACCCTGCTGACTCCTCTTACATCTTTTTGTCTATCACACTATTTTATGTTGGTGGGCCCTGTTTAATCAAACACTGGGTGTACGTTACAGTTTTGTGACCTTGACTGAGCTAATCCAGTTTTGTCAGTCTCAGTTAAAAGCAACAAGAGCACTTTGGAGATATCATATTATCTTTCTTTCCTGACGTGCAGGTGTCTTCCAAGAAATATCAGCACTTATCTAACGGGAGGATTCCTACTAATGGATATTGCATGGAATCTCTTTCAAGTAAGCTTTTGATGGTCATATCTTGGAGGTATTTTGTAACCCCTCTGTGATTGGATGGTTTTTAATTTATATTCTTCATACTGTATGTCAGTTCAGTCCAAGCCATTTTGCTGATTTTTTTTTTTATGCAGCGCTAGCAGACATAGGCCATGTGCATGTAAGGCTTTGCTTTTTTTTTTTAATCCTCGCCAACACAGACCTACTATGATCATTCTTCATGTGCTCAAAAAGAGGGGAAAAATGTAGAAACATCCACATGTATCAAAGATTTCTCCCCCTCTTTGAATCTTTGACACTGCCTTGGTTTTCTTGTAATACATTGTCCTTGTTGGCTCATTTAGCATATGGGTTTAGCTTTTCAGCTTTTGCCTCGTGTAGTGACAGAGGATCTTGTTTATCTAGTGATGGCCTCACTATTAATGTCTAAAAGGCCATTTCTTCATGAGTCATTTGCCGCTAATGTAGACTAGCAGTAACGTCTCGGTTACGTATGTAACCCATCTGCTGCCTACTTATACTCACGCTGTGATCAGCAGCAGCTGGATGCAATAATCGCATGCCAATGTGCATTGGCTCGTTTAGTTTACACTCGAAGTGGATTGGTCCCTCTAAGCGAGATCCCAATTTCGTCGGTCAACCGACGTGACGTCGGGAGTGACCGACTGAAAGGGAACAAGCCATCTAGGAAGCACCCTGTAATGCGGCTTTTTACTGTTCATTCAGGGTCCAGATGTGAAGTACCTGTGGTGACGTATAGTAGGGATGTGCTCGAAGACGAATACCTTCAGAAAGGCACGGATAAGGAGTTCTTCTGAATAATACTGTATATATCAAAAATGTTTACTGATTATCCCAGCAAGCTCAGAGATACATCTCTATTTTTAATCAATAAATCTACAATTACAGTGTCATAGTGTGAGTCTGTGAAGCCAGTGTGGCTAAAATATGAACTGATGAATTTTGTGTATTTATTTAATTTTTTATTTTGTTTATAACTTAAATTGTACATACAAGTTTGATTAAAATACATTTCTTATTTATGCAAGGTACATTTTTATTTTACATTTATATTTACAGTTACTTAGCATTTTATTTTAATTTAAATTTTTTACATAAAGGTTGTAATTGAAAATACTTTTATGAATTATAAAAGGCATATTTTACTTTAAATTTATATTTGCAATTATTTACTTTTTACATCTATTTTAAATAAAGATTGTAATCAAATAATTTAAATTCATTTTTAATATTACATTTATATTTACTATTAACTTTTTGCATTTATTTTACATAAAGGTTGTAATAATCAGTATTTCTATTTGACATTTCTATTTACTGTCATTTAGCTTTTTACATTTACATTTATTTTATGTACATACAGGTTGTAATACCAAATAATTTTTATGTTTTTACAATTACAGTTTTTTACATTTACATTTTATACAAAGGTTGTAATAAAAATAATTTCATTTTTTTTTATTTTACATTTCATTTACTATTATTTAGCTTTTTTTACATTTACATTTATTTTGCTAAGTTTGTTATGGAAGATACTTTTATGAATTTTACCAAGCATGTTTGCAATATATAAACTATAAATGGAATAACTGCATCTAAAAATAGGAAGAACATTTTTCTTCACATCTGGCATGTTGGTTCAAGTCCCGCTCACTTGTTTCTGTCTGAATATAGTTACAGAAACTGATAAATTTGTCATTGCAAACGATACATTTACAGATAATGGTTTCGCTGCACACCCCTAACGTATAGGGCTGCTAAGTATTGAGATGGATGGAGAAATTCGTATTCATTTCCTCAGTGTTCGTTGCTTGTTGTTCAGAAACAAGATTGCTCAGATGTGCCTGTGACAAGTCTACCTGGTCTGCTTGACACCCCATTTGACATGTTCCAGATTGAATCTCACTCCGCGCAGCACTGCCTTTTGCAATTGATTAAGATCCCAGCAGCCACACTGCAGTGCTTGCAAAACACTGCGAGCTTGCACCAATATTTGGCCAAATGAATAGAAGGAGTGGGGAGGGGGAAATGATAAAGCATCTATGTGGTGGCTAAAAATAGCACGGTAATAGTTTCCCCATCTATAGTGAGTCACTGTGTGTTGCCTGGGCCTGCCTGACTTCACACGCATAGGCTGCACACAAACACCCAAGTTAACTGACTCAGCAAAACCTGCCTGCCATTGTGTTCTTCCACTGTGCTGCTGCAATAAGGCCACTGTTATGAGAGTGTGCAGGAGTAATGAAAAGCCGGAATGAAAGAGGGGGTGAACGATGTAGAAAAAAAGCCCTCTTAGCCAGCAAGAAAAGAGTGGCTGTGCAGTGACTTTTGAAATTTTTCAGCAGCAACGTTAGTGGGCCATTTGACATCACCGTTTGCGTGCTAGAAAGCAGAACGAAAGTTCACACTTACATATAATAAATAGAGTAAAGGTTATGCGTATTTGGCGTGCTGTCTGAGGGGAGGGCTCTGAGCTCGGAATTTGGCCCGAACCGAGAGTACCCCCACCCCAGTTGAGATAGGAATAGTTAGAAGTGAGGAGATGGGGTGGTGGAGGGATGCTAAGTCTGCTGTGTAATTGTCTGAATGTGCTCCTCCTCAACTTTGTTAATAAAACATAATTTAGCATAGGGCTGGGTGATAAAATGATAACGGTAATTATCGCGATATAATTTTCCTTGATAAAACGATAACAAGAGTTCGATAAATGTTCGATTTAAAATTGATGCGCCAAAAGCGGAACGAAACGACACTACTCATTTGAAGCGCGACAAATGGAGCATTTATCCGGTCGGCTCAAAGTTCAAACAGCAGCGCAGTGCGAGCTCACTAGAGCAGATGCGTTTACTCTATGATGAGTCTCGGTCATGTGACCACTATACAGTCCTGTGACCACTATACAGTCCTGTGGGATCCGGTGTGAAGCGCTTTAACATAAACAACTCATTGATATTAACTAGTTTAAAGCCAGATGAAACAGTGCTGACAAACAGGAGAAAAACGGTGCACAACAATACAGTCAGAAAGCTTTTAAATCCACAAATTGCCATCATTTACCATGGATTTACTGTAGTAACAACACTAACTGCACCATGGTATTGTGGAAGAAATGTGGGATATTCATATGAAATTGTAATATATCATTAACGTAGACATGTATTAAAGGAGTAATGGAATATAATTACAGTATTTTTTGATTAAGCAATAGTGTTTGTGCATTTATACTAAATGTATTTAGATTACTGTTTTTCATACAAATACCAAGAAAAAATATAGTTAAATTTTTACCATGATATTGAGGTGCTATATATGTTGTTTTAACTGTGGTTATCATGATCTAAATGAATACAGTCAGAAAGCTTTTAAATCCACAAATTGCCATCATTTACCATGGATTTACTGTAGTAACAACACTAACTGCACCATGGTATTGTGGAAGAAATGTGGGATATTCATATGAAATTGTAATATATCATTAACGTAGACATGTATTAAAGGAGTAATGGAATATAATTACAGTATTTTTTGATTAAGCAATAGTGTTTGTGCATTTATACTAATGGATTTAGATTACTGTTTTTCATACAAATACCAAGAAAAAATATAGTTACATTTTTACCATGATATTGAGTTGCTATATATGTTGTTTTAACTGTGGTTATCATGATCTAAATGTATGCTATATAGAAGACCAATGGTTAATTTTAATAAAACTCAAACAGATTAATTACATTTCACCATATACAAATGAGCTTGTTACAAGTATTTTTGTGATTAAGCTATTAAAATAATAAATCTCAAACGGGCGGAAAAATTTAATTTCACCATATAAAAATGAGGTCGTTATAATTTTTACAGATGCTACTGTTTTTGATAATGAACATAAATTTACATCTGCATCCTAACTCAAGCTACTACTAATACTGTCAACTAAAGCTACTGTCAAATGTGCAATTCTAAGAGATTAAAAAATTCAGGCAACACAAACCTGTTTCATGATTTAAAACAATCACTCATTAGAACATGCAGAAACTAAGAAATTCATTTTTCATAAGATATTTATTTTGTTAAGGAAAAATGACTGGAAACGTGTAAAGAATTCAAAAACGTTCTGACCATAAAGAGTAGCTTAAACTTAAATCTGCTTTAAACTTGAAAGAAATAAAGATTTGAAATTTATCATGATAATTATCTCTATCGACTGATCATGAAAAATTTTAAAATGATAAATGTTAAAAATTTTAATGATAATTCTTTGGGCCATATCGCCCCCCTAGTTTAGCATTTTAACTGAAATCACAAGGCCTAATTGTGCGTTCGTTCTCTGAGTAGGCCATCTAGGTAATTGCCAGTCCTGCCGGTTATCAAGCTCTGTCAATAGCTGATTAACAACTGTAACAAGCCTCTGTTACAAGTTCAAGAGGTTTGTGTGTTCGCTGATTTGGCAGCTTTGTGAAGTCCAAAATCCGCTTTGGCCAGTGGCGATAGACCATTTTTATTTTGCCTTCAAAGGGCAAAGGCCTGATTTCATCACTGGCTTATCACTATTAGCGTTGGAATGGTATGAAACTGAATTTGTGCCAGTGTGCCGCAGCTGATTGTTAGAGCTAGTGCAGCACACTGGATTTTGTTACTGTTTTTACAGTGAAAACGAGGTGTTTACATGCTTTATACATTGTAGAAACATATTGAGGCTTGCTGTAGTGTCCATGTGTTGCATCACTATATACTCCAGTGCAGTGACTGATGAATAACACCATTTCTAGATTCACAGCAGTACAGCAGATGGCAATAAATGACTTCCTGAGGTCATAATTGCATGGGTCTTTTAACATTTTTTAAATACTCATGTTCTTGCACTACCTTAAATAAATAGTTCCCCCTAAAATTAAAATTGGTTGATATCACCAGGGGAACCTAGAATTCACTCCCTTTCTACCCCCTATCAACAGCCCTGTATATCATTAAAGAGCAGGTCATATGGTTTTTGGAAAATATATTTTTTGCAGTTTGTAACGTAGCTATCCTTCAATGTAAACAGTCTGCAAAGTTGTTAATCAAAAAAGTGCATGATAAATAAAGATATTGTCTCTCAGAAGCAAGAGTAGACTCTGAACCGCCTTAATGAGTCGTCATATTTTCGAATCTTCTGCCTGTTACCTATATATGTCACAAGGTAACACATTTGCATGATCCCCGCCTGCCCGAGAAATACGTACACTCTTACCTGCCCACAAACACTTCCTCTAGTGTTTATATCATGTTGAGTAGACGCTGTGTTCTGCTCTGTGAAAGCAAGTTTGTTTTGTTTTCAATGCCGAAAGATGATGATGTGAAGAATCAGTGGTTAAAATTCATTTTTTTCCACGATACCACAGCAATACAATTCAAACATTTTGTTGTGTGCTCGTCATTTTACAGAGGACTGCTTCTCTAATATTGGCGAGTTCAACGCGGGATTCGCTAAACGCTTGTCAATAATAATAATGAATGCAATAAAATTGCTGTCACATCCTGTAAAGTACCACATACAAAGTTTAAACTTACCACTGAGAAACGTCCTGATTAAGTCGTGCTTGCGATGGAGTTTCCTGTTGAGCGACTCGAATTGATAAGGTAATATATCGATGCCATTTTTGTAAACTTACAGCATCTTTGTTACCCTCCGGAGCAAAAAATTAATTAAGGTAATGGGCGTTTCGTTTCCAACACGCATTGTATACGGAAAGACTTGGCCAGCTGACCAATCAGAGCAGAGTGGAAGGGAGGGGTTTACAGACCTTAAGCTCAGAACCGGTTCAAACGAATCGTTTCGAAATCATTGAAAAAATATTCTAATTGATAAGGTAATATATCGATGCCATTTTTGTAAACTTACAGCATCTTTGTTACCCTCCGGAGCAAAAAATTAATTAAGGTAATGGGCGTTTCGTTTCCAACACGCATTGTATACGGAAAGACTTGGCCAGCTGACCAATCAGAGCAGAGTGGAAGGGAGGGGTTTACAGACCTTAAGCTCAGAACCGGTTCAAACGAATCGTTTCGAAATCATTGAAAAATTATTCTAATATTAAATGTATATTCTGAGGAAATTACAATGTTTTCTGACCTTAGATGCATTTAAACCTGTTGTAGGGGACTCCAACACAATATTAGGACACTTTAAAATACCATATGACCTGCTCTATAAATATCATCATTGGGAGTTATTATACATGGGCTGTTTCTAGGCACCAACTGGAGGGGTCACCAACGTGTGCCCCAACGGCTCAGTTAAAATCATTTTATGGACAATTCATATGTTAAGAACATTTAAGCGACTGAATTATACCATAGGAAAGATTGAATTTTTCAAATGTTATTAGAAAGTCGATCATCAGAAATAGGGATCTTGCCTAGGGCACCAACATTGCTTTGCTTGTTTCACTGGCAAAATAGAGAAATGTGCACAAGAAGAATATGCTGTTGTGTTAAGGCCGTGACACACCTAGCCAACACCTCATTTATTTCCTCTCACACTGACGTACATGCTAGTTGGTCGTTGGCTGTAGTCTTTGTGCATGTGTTCAAGCACAACTTTTTAACCCAGATGCACTTGATGCGAGGCAACACCACAGTTGGATTTCATTGTTGCAAATTCTTTCATGATTTGGTGTGTCACAGCCTTTAGTTCTTTTAATTCAGGGAGTTCAGGACCACATTTTAATTGATAGGCCCCTCTTTCCCTGCCCCAGTAACCAGGTTATACCATAGATGGTGGCCCTGGTCAGAAGGATGTAAACGCTTTGCTCTTCTGACATTGCAGTCAGAACAATTCATTCTATTTCTGTTTCCTGGAAATTTGCCTGGATAAAGATTAACATGTCCCTGAATACAGAGTGTCTGATATAAACACCATGGTAAAGGGAATAAAAATGCTTTTTTATTTTTTTTCCCCATCTATGTAAACATTTCTAGATTTAGTGTTTTGGAATTTGTTTTTATATCCATAAAGACAGCCTTGAGAGGCCTGGAGCGTGGCAGATACAGTAGTTGAAATGTATCTCTATCACCATGAACTCTTTGTTCTTTTGTGTCTTTAAGTAATTAGTATGGAAATCAGGCATTCACATGGGCCAGTCCATAGTCTCCATTGGACGAAGTGTTTGTAACAGCCAAATTTGTGTGCGAACGTATGATTAAATGCTGCTTTTACTTGTAACTTATATTTTAAACAGTCATTTACCTTCTAGTCTGAATGGCAGCAGACTCTGATTACTTCAAAATCTTCAGTATTAATGAAGTAATTAAGTGCAGATTTTCAGTAATCGGTTACACTTTATTTTAAGGTGTCTTTGTTACAATGTAATTATACATTTAAGTGCTGAGTAATATTAATTAACTACATGTACTTACTATATGGTAAGGGTTAGGATTAGGGTTTGGCTTAGGGTTACTTGCATGTAATTATGCATAATTAATTGTTATTATAATAGTAAGTACGTGTAACAAGGACACCTTAAAATAAAGTGTTACCCAGTAATCTTCTGAAGGCCTGCACTCAACTCACAAATAATTGATTAAAAGACTAAGTGACATCATGCCAGCGGTACTGGAGATAAATAATGTGAAGGGAAATGGTCATTCACTTATCTCTTAATATTCTTCCACCACAAGAGAACATGCACAGCTTTTCGGATTAAACCTCCACAATGATGCACATGAATAAACAAAAGGATAAATGCACTTACAAATATACACAAACACACACACAGACGTTTAAAAAGAACAATCTTTCATCAACATGGAATCAATTCAGCCAGCTCAGGCACAGGCGCATGCAGAAGACCTTGATTCCAACTTCAAAGACTGTGAAAAAATGAAATTGCCCACAGAATGGGAATTTAAAGGGAAAGA
>NW_015546029.1:212505-217083 GCF_001515605.1 Sinocyclocheilus anshuiensis | reverse complement strand
GAAAGTGCTGCTCTTGCGTAGATGCTGTGCTTGCCAACTCCAATAAATCCTGCTTCCATTATTGTGTCTGTAAAAGAGATAAGACAAATGTCAGCTTTCTATGCTTGAGGAACTTGAATAAAATAAAAAATAAAAATTCCTGACTGTATGCTGGTTTAACATGGACATCAGCTTGTTCAAACAGTACATTATACAGTAGCACCTCTATTGAAATGCTAATGCGCACTGGAGTCAAAAATAAGCATTCTTGTACATTGGGGAAAAAGGCTTGTTGGTGACTGTAGTTTCATTTGCTATTTAGAGGCAGTGTTTGCATCAAAATGGCCACTTTGAATTATTGTATTGCTTTCTGATGAGAATGTTTGCATTATTTAGATATGATGAGATGAAAATGAAATCGCTTTAGCTAAGCGTTTACTTGCATTAACATGAAGCCTAGTTCCACTATAAGGGACAGTTCCTCTATTCCCTTTTCAATAATTCAAACTTTACAATTATGTCTTGGAAACCAGGATACATACTGAGATGAAAACATCGATGCAGTGTGCATTCACGTATGCATTCACATGCTCCCAGAAGTCAGCAAAACTGAGAGGATTATGCAAGGTTTTCATAAATACACTTTGGTCAAGCTCAGACACTTCAGCTTTATTTACATCACATTTTAATATTTTCTTTATATATTTTACTTGTGGTCAAGTTTTTCAGGCTTTTCATTCCCTGGAGGATGATGTCATTAAGTAACTGGATTTTTGGGATATGTTTTTCCCCCAAGACTAACAGGATAGAAATAGATATTATGGGCAGAGAAAAAAATATGATTAACAATGATTAAAATGATTAACAATTCAAAATTAATTAAAATGAACTATTTAGAACTATTCATAAGAAAGTAGGCTTAGTTGTATCAATTTTAATTAGAGAAAGTTACATTTTGCACAATGAATTATAAATTCTGTAAGTTTTTAATTTCTAAGGGGACATGTCAAATATGGCAACATCTGTTCAAGGAAAGTAATGAATTGCTTAAAATTACTTAATGTAGGCTCACCTGTGATGGTAAATTTTATATTTTATTAAATATATTTTGTGAAACAGATTGACTTACTGTACATACATGAAAATGTACTGCATTGTAAGAATGAGCATGTAGATAATAGTTGAACATGCAATCCCAGAGTCCTGCAGTGAATCAACCTGCTCAAACCCTCTGCTAAGACCAAACCATGCTTCAGTTTGTGCTCTCACCTCCCTCAGCAAACAGCTTGCTCTGTCTCCATTCTTTCTCACACAAATCCTCTCAAACTGTCCAAACTACAGGAAGCAGATGGTGCTCTCAGTTTTTAGTTGGTGCTTTTCTCTATAATGTCTCTGCTTCCTTGTTAAAGCAACTTGGTTATATGGTGTCCCTGACTGTAAGACTGTCAGGCTTTAAGAAAGGACTTTGGCTGATATGTCATGCTGCAAAAGCGGCAGGGTGCCATCTTGTCGCCCCTGTCCGCTGCGTTTGTTGCTAAGGGTGGCATGAGGAACATCGGAATGTCAAGGTCGTAAATCACATGCATTGTGTGTTGTTGGGTGGAGGAATTGTCTTAAGTAGCTGAGCGTGAACCATCCCAGCTATCTCCTCACATGCTGATAAGACTTTATATATGCACAGTTCAGCCAAGAAAGCATAATGGGAAATAGTGAGCATGCTGGTGTGCATGTTTAAAAGCACACATTCAGACACATTCTCTCTCTCTGTCTCTCACATAAACTGTAAATTATGCACAGGGATGTTAGTGTGCACATGCTGCATGCCAGTTGCCATTCTTGATAAGTTTCTGCTTACATATTGCCTTTCCTTCAGGTTAATTTATTTCCAGTTAATAATTTGCAAATTATTAGTATATTTTATATCTTTTACATCATGGTCTTGCATAACCTAGACTTTCAGAATAAGGTCTGGTCCATATTGCATCTTAAAGGGATAGTTCACCCAAAAATTAAGATTCTGTCATAATTTATTCACCCTCATGTTGTTCCAAATCTGTAAGACATTCTTTCTTCTGTGAAGCACAAAATATATTTTGAAGAATGGTAGCCAAATCATTTTGATTGTTTGGACAAAATAAATACATACATACATACGTACATACAAACAAACATACATGCATACATACAGTACATACATACATACATACATAAATAAATAAATACAGTTAGACTGGCGTAGAAAATAATTGTAGAGCAGTTTCTGACTGTACAGAACATCTCTCTCAGATGTTAAAGTAGAATTTACATTTATGTTAATGGATATTTTGTTCATTTTTATACAGTAGGTTAATATACTAGTAAGTCCCTCAAACCAGACTGCATATTTTATAAATGTTATAGACCACTTATCTAGGCAATTTTGGCAAATCCAACGAAGAGTTCTTACACAGAAGCTTGAATTGTATCCTTGTAAACACAACCTTACTTCTTACTCTTCCACTCTGACTTTCCATCTCATTAATACTGATGAATTTTTAGATCATTCTTGCCAGTTCTTTGTGCAACATGCATTAGAAGGTCATCGAACAGACTGTGGGTGTGCCGTCTGAGACTATTTTCATCTTCAGACGGCAGTGTTTTTCAGTATATTTTGTTTTTGCTTGTGATTTAAATATTGTAATACCAGTGAAAGAGATTAGGCTTCATTCCTTTTGCCTTTCTTGGGGTTTGTAAGTTTAATGAAGATTAACAGACTGAGGGGTTGAGACGCCCTCCTTTTCTAACACTCAAATGTGAGCCTGCTTTCAAAAATGAGGAGATCTGAAGGATGAAGGAAGATCAGAGAGTCTGGTTTGTCTAGTCTAGTTTGAGTCTCCTGTGCTCCAGAAAAAAAAGTATTCGTGTTTTGCTAGTCACATCTCTATTTCTATTCTTTTGGTGCTGGTTTTCTCCATCTGTTAAATTGTGCCCAAATGCGCAATGTGCCGCCTTCCCCAGAGAAACATCTGGAGCAATAAACATGTGGCTTTAGCTTACAAAAAGCAAGAATTTGGCCTTAGGCTGGTTACTAGAGCTGGTAAATAAACAAAGGCCAATTTGGATGTCATCTAATTAAACTTTAATGCAAAGTTGCTTATCAGTTAGCAACCTTCTGCATTGGCACTGACAGTTTTGGTGCTCTGAAAAATCATTGTGCTTGCCAGACTTCTTAATTTTCTATTCATTTTGCTAGTCACATCTCTATTTCTATTCTTTTGGTGCTGGTTTTCTCCATCTGTTAAATTGTGCCCAAATGCGCAATGTGCCGCCTTCCCCAGAGAAACATCTGGAGCAATAAACATGTGGCTTTAGCTTACAAAAAGCAAGAATTTGGCCTTAGGCTGGTTACTAGAGCTGGTAAATAAACAAAGGCCAATTTGGATGTCATCTAATTAAACTTTAATGCAAAGTTGCTTATCAGTTAGCAACGTTCTGCATTGGCACTGACAGTTTTGGTGCTCTGAAAAATCATTGTGCTTGCCAGACTTCTTAATTTCTATTCATTGATGTGCATGTCATAGGAGGCACCCAGCTGCGCATGTGTCGGCATGGGCCTGTACATCTATAGGCTTTTTCTCTGGCTAGTCTCATCCTCTGATGTCTGATCAAAGCCTTTTCTTGCTCTTCTCTCCTCTGACTGAATATGAGCCCCAGGAATCCAAGGCCCACCTGCCTAACGGACTAGAACAGAGAGAGAAGGAGTGATGGATAAAGAAAAACAAAATGAAAAAAAAAACACATGCTTACGAATTCACAGTTAGAAAGAAATGAGCATGTTGGGAGGGAGGAGAAAGGCACAGCTTCTGTAAGGGTTAGTGTAATTAGGATGGTCAGTTTACAGTGGCGCCAATACCAGTCCCACACTCAACCCATAAAACCAAATTATCAGTACTGCAGAGTCTGAAATAACATTTACCACACACACTAACAGCTGTTATCCTGTTTGTGTATTGTATGAATATGTGCGTGTCATATCACAATAAATGGGAATGCCTTTCCCTGCTTGGACCGGTGTGAATTTCTAGGCCAGATGGTTAGACTAGAAGGTTTACCAACTTGGCCATGTTGTTTAAAATGTAGCTGATGAACCTAGTGAACTAGCGTGGTCTTTCTGATAAAGCTGGTTGAAGAAGGTTTGGCTTTATGCTAGTTAAGAGGCTTGGTGGGATGCCAGAAAATCCAGCATCCAAAACATGCTATGACCAACTATGCTGGTTGTTTCAGCAAGATATCATGGATTTTTTTGAAGCAGAGATATTACAAGACGGAACAGACTGAGCACTTTAAAAAAAAAAATGAACAGGTGTAGGAATCAAAGTCCCCCACTAACCAATCAGCTTTTTCGTTTTTTTTTTTTTTTTGCATGTCTTAAGCTAAAAGCAAAATCTGATAACATTGTTGTCAATTTTGACATATGGCAAAAAACATTTAATGTTTCAAACTAAGTTTAATTAACAATACATTTAGTTGGGGTCAGTAAAATATTTTTAAGAAAATTATTATTTTTTTCAACAAGGACACATAAAAGATTAAAATATTTATAATGTTATATTATTATCT
>NW_015546029.1:198182-212091 GCF_001515605.1 Sinocyclocheilus anshuiensis | reverse complement strand
ATATATATATATATATATATATATATACAGTATATTATAATATGTTATAATAAAATTAAGTGTTTCTTAATTTTTAAAAAAATTCTTGAGCACCAAATCAACATATTAGAGTGATTTCTGAAGAATCATGTGACAATGAAGACTAGAGTAATAGCTGCTGAAAATACAACTTTGCCACCACAGGAATAAACTACATTTTAAAAATGTATGTAAAATGTAGAGCACCTATTTTAAATTGTAATATTTGTATATATTACTGTTTTTATTGTATTTTTGATCAAATAAATGCTGCCTTGGTGAGCATAAGCGATTCAAAAGTCTTACTGACCCCAAAACATTAATCTCGATAAATAAATTCATCAAATAATGGTTGTTCATTTTTAGTTTAAATACATTAATGCTAACAAACTGAACCTTATTATAAAGCTTTACAAAAGTATTTAATGAAACAGTCTATTAAATATTGAGTAGACAGAAAAGAGCTGCCTGCTCCAGCTTGTTACCAAGGTACTTTAAAGGGACTTTTGTCACTGATTAGCCCACAGTCATGTAAAATTAATGGATGTATTTTTTTTTGTAAAAAAAAAAAAAAAACCTGCTTTTAGCGGCACAGCACACAAAATGCTCACGATGTGGAATTTATAGGTTTATTTACCTGTATGAAGTGCATCAGAGTGTGACTGTGTGAGTGTGAGTGTGCGTGTGTCAGCCGTACATTGGGGACACTAGTGTATGCTGGTAGGGTTCTCACACAGCTGCTGATCCATGAAAAGATTAAGTGTCTTGGGACACCTGAGCATAGCCACTGCTCAGCATAAACAGGCTCGTATAGACTGAAACGCACGCACCCTGTGCCTGTACACACACATATATAACACACACCTTCTAACTAAAGATTTACACTTATTTACTGATGCCCCTCTTCTCTCTGCTTCTCACAAACACATACACACAGGCTGTATTGTAGTATTCGCTAGACTTTGCTTTTGCTGCTTTGTATTCTCAGCTTGTTTTCAGTTTACTGGTTTTGTGGTTTATCACTGGAGGTTGTTTGCTCCCTGGTGAGCAGTACTAATTCTCAAACAAACTCCTTTCCCAATTACCACAGGATCTAGGGACAAGGCCTCACAGCCAGCTACCACTGCTCTGATCCTGTTCACCAATCAGATACATTCACCCACTAACTCTCGAGATACAGAGCTTAGGCCTGGACCTAGAAACAAAATGCTTTCACAGATTACCATGACTCTCCACCTCCAGGAAAGATTTCCAACTGCAATTACATGCTTTTTAAAGTTGTTGTCAAATGTAATATTCCTAATCTGACTGCGTTGTTGTTGCAGTTTTATTCCTGCTGAAAAGACCAGCACCAGCTTCTATGGTTAAGGCTGGTTTATGCTTATTAGTTTCTGTTGTGGCTGATTAATCCATGCTTTTCACTTACAAAACTTGTTTTGCAAGCCTTATCTTTGTGGTTTTTGCTGTATTTGTATATTGCTGCACTTTGAAAGTTCTGTTTATCTTAATGTTAATATCAACATTTACTAATACATTTTTTAAGTCAAAAGTTATATCTGCAGTTAATGCACTGAATAGAAATACTTGATTTTACATTCTATAGCTTCTGTTATATACACATATACAGTATATACCAATTTTAAAGTCGTCAGCTTTATTTTTATAATGCTGTATACAGCAGAGATTGTTTCAAAGCAGCTGCACAATACTAAAAGTAACACAATCAGTGACACAAACTTCAAAAATTAGGCAAATCTAGAATTATTATAAATAGTTATAAATAAATAATTGTAAAGCAGCTCTTGAAGACAGTAGTGTCATTATTCAGCTCGAGTCAGTTCAGTGCTGATTCATTTCAGTTCAATAACAGTGTCAATTTTGCAAAATTCATGAATTATGAACAAATTTGATTCAGCTATAACAAATATATTCAGAAGACAATACTGTGATTATTCATCTCAATTCAGTTCAAGTTTTGTTTTCATCTGGTAGTGTCAGCACTGTCAAATCGATGATAGAAGACATTAATGGTTGTCTTACCATTCAGACATTTAGATGACGTCATTTCTAATCAGGCACTGAATAGAGTACCTAGGAAACATTTTTTTTTTTGCAGCCAGTGCAATTGCTTTACAGTGGACTCGATTCAACTGGCTGACTGAATTGCTCGTGACACAGTCACACCGGTGTTCTGTACTGGGCACCATCATCCAAAACTCATTCTGTCACTCATTTTTTTATCGGTTTAAAATCATTAAATAATGATTAGACTCATTTAACTTTTTAAGTTTTTTCTTCCCTGGAGTAGAAGCTGGAAATTTGAGTAGAATCAGCAGTCATCTTGGCTCCCAGACCCAGCCTCTACATGGCCATGTTTAACTCCATTGCCAATTCCTGGCATGGATTTGGATGGCTAGGTTGACAATGTTTCTCCAAGTATCTGCCATCACTGGAGCCCAGGCCAGTGCCTCATATCAAAGACGACTGGCCTGCCCGTGCTCTATTTGCTCCTGTGGGAAAAGAGGGAGATATGGAACCCCTTCAGAGTGAGTGAGAGGTAGCTGCACAGCTGCTGTGGATACATCCTCTCCGCTGAGCTGCCCAGGAGCTTGGAACATCCTGGACTCTGCTAATACAGTAGAAATTATATTATGCTTGTATTTGATAGTGACTCACATGTAGATTAGCTATGCTAAGGCATGCTGATGAGGGTCTCGTGTTTGGTCACAAACTCATTGTGTTGTCCTTTTTTCCCAGACAAAATGGTGCTGTTCCCATGCTGGAGCCAGAGTTAGTGTAAGTAAAAAAAAAAAAAAAATGTTGCCTTGGTAACTAACTGAAATAAGTATAAGTTGAAATACTAAAACTACTAACTGAAATTAAACTAAAACTGAATTTGAAATTTGGAAAATTTGGAAATATAAAAAAAAACTGACAAAAGCACATCAAATTAATAAGAATGAAACTAAAATTAAAATGGAAAATGAAAGTATAAAAGTAAAAAGCTATTTAAAATATAAATAAAAATATAATAGTATATAAATACTAACTGTAACTATAACTATAACTAATAACTAAAATTACACTGATTGGAGAAGGTTTGTTTGTTTATTTGAATCAGCATCTGTATGCAACCATAAGCTGATTTTGATGCATTGGATAAAACTGATAACAGATAAATTATATAATTCACATATATTTATTTAAAAAAATGTCTTTTAGACTTATGGAGGAAATGAAGGGTCTGGAGCTGCTGTGCAGAATGCTGAAAAAAATAACAAAACAGTATGTCTGTCAAATGATTGTGTGGCACATCAAGTGTTTCCAGTGTAGACAGCTTTGTTGATTATAATGGGATCTAGTTAGTTGTGCATTAGGCTTTTGTTGTTGTTGTTCTGATGACTTCAACTCCTGGCATTGATGTTTTGTTTTTTTTTCTGGCCCAAAGTTGTTATTCTGTGAACACTTGCAGAATGGTTCCAGCATCTTGTTGGTGGAAACGCGCCTTATTAGTGTCTGAAAATGAAAACTTTGGTAGAAAAATTACCTGACTGCTGCTATATAAACATCAGAGCTTTTGTGACTCCTTTAAAATTATCCTTAAATTGAAGACTAAACTGAATTCCCATTAATGCTCCATTCTTGGAGGCCTGATCGCTTCTTGCATCTCTCTCACCTCTCCTCCTCATCCCTGTGGGTAGTTTCACATGATTGCAGCATCTGCTCAAGACACTTGTGGGTTGTGGGGTGTAGCTTTCCATAGCGAACCAAAACAAGCTATGCCTTAATCATCATTAAAACATTACTGCTGCAGACGATAGTTATCAGTTTGCTCTCCCTTTCTGATCCCCTGCCCTTTCCCTGCGTCTCTCTCGTGCCGTCATATTTATGTCACAGTGATTAGTGACAGATTAAAAAGTCATCAGAGAGCAGATGAGGGCTGTAACCATAAGTTCATCATGGAAGCCTCACCCCATCTCCTGCTGGTGAATGAATGTGTGTTTATAGCTTCGCTGGGATTAACTCTGTAATTAGCATTCGATGCACTAACTGGGTTAAACCCTGTAATTGCCATGCTCACCGGTGCCTTGCTCACATTTGGAGGGTAAAAGAGAAGAGATAAGGGTGAGAAGGATCTAGTACTCACTGCATTACACCCATGAAGTGGGATGGCTCATCTCCCTCTAAATTTGTAATGTAAGAATCTTGTCATGCAAATCAGACACATTTGCCAATCTCATCTACATGACCAGGCTGCAGGGGCGTAGCAGCCATTAAAAATGAGGGGGAATAATTTTTATAGATTACTAAATTTGTAGACTTTTACATTAACCACTTCTTGATTCCTTAAAACATCTTGATATATGATTTTTTGTTTATTTGTTTGTTTTATTTTTATTTATTTAGCACTTCATATTTGTATGCATAAAAGAATGACTTTAAGATCAAGTATATTGTAATTCTATTCTACTATTGCCAGCGGTGACCTACCAACTGGAAAAACTTGCGCCAAATAAATTAATAAATTTATGAAGACCCATGTAGATGCTTGTAAAATTCTACACATTCTCTGGGCTCTCGCGTGTTTATTTGAGATATTTTGACTAAGTGGAAACTGCTTTCAGCTAACAATAATGTTTTTAGTACTTTTTCGCTCTTTTTAACAGTTAACTGTTTAAATCTATTCCACATAATTCTGGGAACGAATCCATCTGTGCCTATGACCACACCACAGCTGACACATTTGAGCTTTTTGAATTTATGTTTTTTTTTCCTCTGTCTGTGGAAATAGGCATTTAAAACAGTCATATTTTAGATGAGAGGCTGATGAGATTTAAAATGTGTGCGTGTGATCTTTTGAACATTTGGATTGCTGTTTTGCCCAGCCAGGTTGAACAGTTTTTTTGTGATTTGTGTGTCATTGAGCTGTTCAGTACACTTTCAGTTTTACTACTCTTTTAGAAACATTCACATGCCTTTCTTTTTGTCTTACTATTTCCTCTTCTCTCTTGTTAGTGAAAGACAAGGAGAATGCAGTGCTTCTCTTGTGAAAAGGAAAATCTGATTATCATTTTCTGGAAATCTTTAATCCAGGGGTTATGCAATTATAGTTTCCGGGTGGTCTGTTCTCTAAATAATGCCTGAGCCATCATAACCTGAGCCATCATCACTGTTTCGGAATACATTATGTTGTGTAGTTATGAAATTAAATAAGCAGGAAGGATTATTATTATTTATAGAAGCATATAGAATTCCTTGATTATTCATTTTTCATGTGTGAGTTCCCAGGTTCAAACCTTACTTGAACGACTTTTAAAGTCAGTTATTATTGTAGCTGAATGTCAATGCATGTATGTGACTAAAAGGAGCACATTGGATGGTATTTCATTTTGTTATTTTATTGTAATGGAGAGTGGTCTGCAGATGAGTGACAGAGAAGTGAATTGCATGTCTAAGGCAATCACAGATTTTTAAGGGGGCTGGGATGAAAGATTGGGGATGAACCCCCTTAAATAGGGTCTAGAATCACCCATGGTTCATTGTGAATTTCTAAGTTGGCAGCCAACTTAAAATTAAGAAATCCTAAATGGTGAAAGCCTTCATCTCCTTCCCCGTGCCTCTCTATATTCTTTGCATTCTCTGTGTTGACTGTATCTGTCAGTCTGTCCCTCTCCACTTTCATTCCTCTGGAACATATTTCTTACACTTCATCATATGTAATCTCTTTCTGTCTGGCTCTCCTCACATAATTACTGCAGTCCTGTCTCTTCATCCACATGTGCGAGTGTTCTTGAGTTGATAGTTTTTTCCAATGTCCTCAATAAGTGCTTATTCCAGGGTTTGTTAGATTTCCTGGAGAAAATCTTAGTGCTCAGAGGTTGTGCTTTCAAAGCTCGCAAGACACAATAGAGTTCTCAGTTATGTTTGATTGAACTATTAGCTTTGTCTTAGATGTTTCTCTTAAAATTCCTTAGTTGAATAGACACAAATGAGACAATTGCTGTAAGATGATGACAGTTGTGGACAGCTCAGATCATTGCGGTTTGACCTTGACAAATCTGAGAACAATCTTGAATGTTTTCTGAAACTAGATGAGATGTGAAATTGTCAGAAGAGAAATCTAAAAGCATTACACCTAAGCAAAATTTGTCATCTGTTATTCATTTAATCACATTGCTTTGTTAGGAACAGTTCAGCTAATAGAGATCTCATTTGTTATTTTTCTTAGATCTTTTCAAGCTTAACCTCTTTCCTGCAACATTTCCATACTGTAGTCTTCACCTATGTTCAAAAGCAAAGTTTTGTTTTACATGTACTCAGATCAAACTGTTTAAAGCCTAATGTTGATACCAGCAGGCAGCACTTTGACATTTTAGTTTAACTCAGTGGTTCAGTAAACCTTTGATTAGTGTGTGTGTGTGTCTAAATGAGGCGAAAGCCCAGTCGCTTCAATGGATGATTTAATTTATTGCCTACATTTTGGGTTTGATGCCAAATTTTGTTTTCATAGGAGCTTACATTTGGAATAATATTATCATTAATTACAATCAATAATGTCTGTGATTCACAGCTTTGTCAAGAGCCAGTTGACCCCATTAATATGACATTTATATTTAATTTACCTCCTTTAGGTCCAGGTGTTTGCACTTTTTCTAATGTGACCATGTGATTTAAAAAAATATGCATCAATTTGATCTAGAACATTTGAAACACACAACGTCACATTGTATATAACTGCCACATTTGAAGGTCGTTTTCTAATGATTTTTTTTTCTTTTCTTTTCTTTTTCTCTTCTCTCTCCCCATTGACCACAACTGGATCACTGTTGCTCTTCATAAATGCAGGTAAGTCTCTCTTGATTAAATATACTGTAAAGCAGGTGCCACATATTTAAGCATTAATATCTTAAGCCAAAAGATCTGACTTTTGTTTTTGGCCTTGTGTGCAGTCTGAGCACGGAGCTGTTGGTGGAGATACAGTCTTTGCTTTGAGATTAGTTGATTCAAGTTGTTTGTGGGAAATGGGGGTTTTCACAGTAACTTGCTTGAAATTGCATTTTGTTTTTCTGCCAGCATAGAACGTTGAAATGTTAAATATGTTCTTTCCCCTTTCTGCACTTTTCCTCAGCTGCTTTCGTAATGTGCTTGAGACTGCACAGTTGAGATGTTGGAATGCTTTTTTACCCATGAATCACTTGTATCATCTAACAGAATTGTAGCTAGGGTCCTTGTGATTTCAGTGCTATTGCAAGCAAATACAGGACATGCTTTTGACATAATAGCTTGGCTAGGTCTGTTGTAGGGTACATGGAGAAAGCATTTCAAACTCAAATTTTACATATGTGTCAAGTTCATGCTCATGGACGTGTGTACGACACTGCCTATAGTCCCATCCCTTTGTTTGGGAATACTGTCTGCTCTGCTAGGACAGTTTGGTCATATCTGGACTGTGTGTCTGTGCTAACTTTAGCCCGAGGCTTTTTCATGTGGCAGCTCCACAGAGAGAGACGGAGATAGAGAGGAAATTGATACATGTCATTTTCAATGACCTTCATTATTCTGTCTTAGTGCCATAGTGATCATTTTCTGTCTAGTAACTGACAGTTTGACTGTGTAACAGGCACTTGGACAAGTGTGCACACTTATCTACATATGGTTGTGTAAGTCAGTGTGGGTTACATTTAAATCAATGGCATTGAATATCTGTATATATGTGGGTGTGTATATACCATTCAAAAGTTTGGGGTCGGTACGTTTTTTTAAATGTTTTTGAAAGAAGTCTCTTATGCTCATCAAGGCTGCATTAACTTAATCAAAAACACGTAAAACAGTAATATAGTAAAATAATATTGCAATGTAAAATAACTGCCATAATTTGGCAAAGCTGAATTTACAGCAGTCATTACTCCAATCTTCAGTGTCACATGATTTCAGAAATCATTCTAATATGCTGGTTTATTTATTTATTTATTGTTTGTCGTTATTATTATTATTAGAAACATTTGTTATTATCATCAATGTTCATATAGATTGCATAATATTTTGTGGAAACTGCTATATTTTTTCTGTGATTCTTTGAAGAAAGTTCAAATGTCTTTGCTATTATGTTTGACCAATTTAATACATTGATCTAAACGTAATGTTTTAGTTCAATAAATAAATAAATAAAATAATACATGTTTTGAGTTATGACAACTTATAATGAAATTATGTTCAACCAATAAACTGCATTGTGTTAGGAGAACGGAATAATTTTTAACATACAACCGTTTCGCGGAGGATGCCAGGTGTTCGAGAGAAAAAAAAAAAAAAAAAAAAAGTCGAGCCAACTAATGGATTTGTGGGCCTGGAACCAGTTTATATTATCTTTTTTCAGTTCAAATCCACAGCTATCATAGCACATGCTAAACCGAACTTATTTAGCATGTATATGAACAAGTATGTTACTTGTCACTGGCATTAGCACAGTCATTGCTAATAGAGTCAATGTACTGTTTACTTTCATGTGGTCTACTCTTCAGCACAATGATAACCACAAAAACTTCAACATAACAGAAACTCTTTTAAATGTCAAACATAACAGCATTAAACATGAACAGGTTTTTCCCTTTTCTAAAAAACACATGAAATAAAACATAATTTTCAGTCCTATGAAACATAATTTCCTTTCCTTATCCAGTCCTATGAAAACCATGGTGGGAACATTATTATGTCAACTGAACTCAACAAAATAATGTTTGCAACTTAAAAGGTTTAATTAAATGATTAAATTTGAATTTTTAACTTGCAACCATGCATTTATTTAAGTTGTGGTAACAAGTCCCCAGAACCATTTTTTTAGAGTGATCCTTGCTGAATAAAAAAAATTATGAATTTCTTTCAAAAATAGGACTGATATTATGCATATTTTTATTATTCATATTCATATTCATGTTAATATGCATATTCATATTCATATTATTCATATTTATATTATTATTATTATGTGAATCAGTGTAATGTATATGAACATCAACCCATAACAGTTATATCTATTACACTGTAAAGAATTAGCCTAATCTATAAAATAACAGAAAAAGTACTGGCAGCTCATTACACGGGACCTTATCCATTAATTTTACGGACATTTCTGTTAACTCTAAAACACAATGCAATCCAGTGTGAAATTCAAAACACCTGAAAAAAAAATAATACGGAAAAATTCCTTCAAATGCCCTATTTTGCCATATTTTTATAGTTTTTTTTTTCTTCTGTATTTACAATTTATGAACTCCAGTGGTATCAATTTGTGTAAATGTCACAAAGATGCACAACATAATTAAAGGCCAGTCAGTGTTTATCCAAAGACACCAGAAGGGAGGACAATAAACAACACATTTTTGATCTGTTACACTAATGGCAGTGTTATGTACTTGTGGTGTAACAGTAATGAAGTGCAGTTTCCCATTATTTTACTGTAGTAGCAAGTAAGAGGAGATGTGTCAAACAAATATGATAGTTGCTATAAGAACAAATATTGTTTGACATCTTTTGTCTCTGTTTGTTGTTTGAGTTTGTACTTTTAAGACATTGTTGAATTTTCTGTCAGTGTCCATTGAAAACAGAGGTATTTATCAAGTCAACATTTCTCTGTACTGTACATTAATCATCTTAGTTATTCGAGAATCTCAGAACCCAATGGAAAATTATACATTAACATATATCAGCATCATATACTGTATATCTCTGCCATTTTTCTGCTGCGTTTCTAAGGTAATCTAAAAGAAGAAATTGATGGTTTAACAAGGTCTTTGCAGTAAGTTAAACACTGGAGTCCGTCTTTTCCTCTGAGATAAAGAGCCGTCTCTTCTGTCTCTGTGGCAGTGAACTACAAAAGCACATACTTGGGGTCTCAGACTGTATTTTACAGTTTCAGGAATTACTACAGATTAGGACAGACACATCTGCACAATCACACAAGGATGTGACAAGCATGGCACAATAGCTGGAATATGCCAGTGGTGATGGATAACTTGTGAAGAAACTTTTTAACATTGTCAGTTTTGGTGCAGTTTTCTGGAAACCCTCTGTCTCTCTCAAAAACATGTGCACACACTCTCAAAGTAATAAGTAAAGTAAGAGCTGTCATTCAAAGGACTTCACTTCTGTCTTTTAACTCTTCTTTTACGCTATGTCTGGCTAGTGTCAACGAAGCAGAGAAACACTGTCGGAAACGTTGTGAAGAGTTTAGACGTATCTTCTGTTCTGTATGAACTTTTCCTTAAACGTAAGCTTGTCTTTGTCTACATTCACTGCTCTGTCTCTGAATGTATATAAGTAGTTCTGTCTGTGATAGTTTAAAGCAAATGTTAAAAGCTATGAACCCGTTCTTGTAAAACAAAGACTGGAAAACAAGAAAGGCTCAAATTCTTTTTAAACAGCTGGGTGTTACGCTTTTCATATATATTTTGTCATTGAAGATGCAAATAACATGTTGGGTTGTTTGTTCGTTTGATGTATGAAGCTTGCTTTAGGTTGTCTGCATTCATAAGAGCCAACAGGTTCAGAAACAAGGTTGATAAAGTCACAAAGAGCATCTGCGGAACTCCAGGGATCTCTTGCATTTTGACAAAACAGAATAGTGTGTTCTACCAAATGAATCTTTTCTTTTGGGGTTTGCATAGAAGGAACATTGTAAGAGGGGACATCCAGAGCTTGAGATGAACAGAATGTAGGAAATACAGCAAGACAATGATCAGGAATCCACAAAGGTTCAGGCTGTGTCAGCCAAGTCAAAATTGTACCGAGACATGACTTGTAAACTACTTCAAGCAACAAAAAATAAATAAATAATCAAAACATTGAAATTTCCTTCTTAAAAGGACTTTCACCAGACTTTGAATTGTAGTGTGTACACTAATAATTATTTTTTAAATGTTTTTGAAAGAAGCCTCTTATGCATTAAAGCTGCACACTTTAAATGTCCTCTAAGCATTCATAGTTAATACTGGCTGGTACTGTACAGTATAAACTGAGCACCTTTCAAGCACTGCCGTCACTGTAATATTTATAACTGTATTTATTAGCCTATTGTTGTAGTATTACCCCTGATTTATTTCATTATTTTTATCTTTATTTACAAGTGAAAATGTCACAATTCCAGCTTTATTGAGCAACGGTGTCAACCAACTCTTTGCACCACCTGGTGGTGATTTCGTGAACGAGTATCAAATGTGACTGCGTTTGTGGTACACACGGCAGTAATAGGCATTTTGGTTGTCTACCTACTGCATATGACCAAAATACAGTAAAACAGCATTATTGTGAAATATTTTTACAATTGAAAAAAAGTTTACAATGTAAACATTTTATTTTATTTATTTATTTATTTATTTTTTGATGTAACATCATGATCATGAATCAATATGTTGATGTTGTTGTTATTATCAACGTTGGGGGAAAAATTGCTTAATTTTTTTGGGTGAAAACTGATACACTACCATTCAAAAGTTTGGTTTCCATGAAAATATTAAGCAACAAAAACTGTTTTCAACATTGAAATTAATAAGAAAAGGAATAAATTGCATTTTATAATTTATTCATTAAATTGTAATAATACAACATTTCATAACCAGCTAACCAAGCCCCCATCCCCCTGTAAGAATTACAGAACCTCAGACACTTTGATCTTCTGAGACAGACAGACATCTTTTGTCTCTGTTTGTTGTTTGAGTTTGTACTTTTAAGACATTGTTGAATTTTCTGTCAGTGTCCATTGAAAACAGAGGTATTTATCAAGTCAACATTTCTCTGTACTGTACATTAATCATCTTAGTTATTCGAGAATCTCAGAACCCAATGGAAAATTATACATTAACATATATCAGCATCATATACTGTATATCTCTGCCATTTTTCTGCTGCGTTTCTAAGGTAATCTAAAAGAAGAAATTGATGGTTTAACAAGGTCTTTGCAGTAAGTTAAACACTGGAGTCCGTCTTTTCCTCTGAGATAAAGAGCCGTCTCTTCTGTCTCTGTGGCAGTGAACTACAAAAGCACATACTTGGGGTCTCAGACTGTATTTTACAGTTTCAGGAATTACTACAGATTAGGACAGACACATCTGCACAATCACACAAGGATGTGACAAGCATGGCACAATAGCTGGAATATGCCAGTGGTGATGGATAACTTGTGAAGAAACTTTTTAACATTGTCAGTTTTGGTGCAGTTTTCTGGAAACCCTCTGTCTCTCTCAAAAACATGTGCACACACTCTCAAAGTAATAAGTAAAGTAAGAGCTGTCATTCAAAGGACTTCACTTCTGTCTTTTAACTCTTCTTTTACGCTATGTCTGGCTAGTGTCAACGAAGCAGAGAAACACTGTCGGAAACGTTGTGAAGAGTTTAGACGTATCTTCTGTTCTGTATGAACTTTTCCTTAAACGTAAGCTTGTCTTTGTCTACATTCACTGCTCTGTCTCTGAATGTATATAAGTAGTTCTGTCTGTGATAGTTTAAAGCAAATGTTAAAAGCTATGAACCCGTTCTTGTAAAACAAAGACTGGAAAACAAGAAAGGCTCAAATTCTTTTTAAACAGCTGGGTGTTACGCTTTTCATATATATTTTGTCATTGAAGATGCAAATAACATGTTGGGTTGTTTGTTCGTTTGATGTATGAAGCTTGCTTTAGGTTGTCTGCATTCATAAGAGCCAACAGGTTCAGAAACAAGGTTGATAAAGTCACAAAGAGCATCTGCGGAACTCCAGGGATCTCTTGCATTTTGACAAAACAGAATAGTGTGTTCTACCAAATGAATCTTTTCTTTTGGGGTTTGCATAGAAGGAACATTGTAAGAGGGGACATCCAGAGCTTGAGATGAACAGAATGTAGGAAATACAGCAAGACAATGATCAGGAATCCACAAAGGTTCAGGCTGTGTCAGCCAAGTCAAAATTGTACCGAGACATGACTTGTAAACTACTTCAAGCAACAAAAAATAAATAAATAATCAAAACATTGAAATTTCCTTCTTAAAAGGACTTTCACCAGACTTTGAATTGTAGTGTGTACACTAATAATTATTTTTTAAATGTTTTTGAAAGAAGCCTCTTATGCATTAAAGCTGCACACTTTAAATGTCCTCTAAGCATTCATAGTTAATACTGGCTGGTACTGTACAGTATAAACTGAGCACCTTTCAAGCACTGCCGTCACTGTAATATTTATAACTGTATTTATTAGCCTATTGTTGTAGTATTACCCCTGATTTATTTCATTATTTTTATCTTTATTTACAGTCACAATTGTCACAATTCCAGCTTTATTGAGCAACGGTGTCAACCAACTCTTTGCACCACCTGGTGGTAACGAGTATCATGCATTAACATACAGACATCTGTTTCGACATCTCACTGAGAGAAAATGCGGGAAAACGTCTCTCACATATGCATCAGTTCCGAAACTCAGATACTTTGATCTCCTGAGAAACAGACAATACAAACTTGCACGGGCATCTTGGAGAAACCCCACAGAGTGGTGGTGCAGGAAACGCCTTTCTCACATATGCATCAGTTCCTTTTCATCTCCTCCCTCCACTTAATTCACTCAGAATGGTCAAGAATATAATGTTCTATATGAATGCAGATAAGATTTACAGTCATGCTTGGTTTCATTTGAATAGTCTCAGGGTGAGTGGTACAATGATCTTAATCTTACAAAAGTAGACTAAAAGATAATACAGATCCTAAGAGTTAAGAGATACTTTGATTACTGTAGAGGGTCATTCCATGCAAATTACCTTCTGTTCCCATTGAGGTGCAAACCACCCAGGTCTGGGACCTGGGTTAATGCAAATTCCAATTGTTTGTACATGCCTCCATTTGGGGGATGTTTTATCTTGGTTTTGT
>NW_015546029.1:193259-197408 GCF_001515605.1 Sinocyclocheilus anshuiensis | reverse complement strand
CAGAGAGCCCGTAGTATGAAGTGTGTCCACACACTCTATACTATGTATTTTCCTAAAGTCAGGTATGCATCCTTTACTCTTAGATTTGTCTATGAGAATTTGATGTATTGTATTGATTTGATATCTTTAAATTGGCTATGTAGATAATTGGCATAATACATATTTACCTGACTGATAATAAATTGTTACATTTGACTTATTCTGACTTACTCTGAAATTATTTCCTCAAGTAGATTAAGTGAAGGCGTATGTTTCCGCAAATCTGCGTCCAGGGTTAAGTGCATACTAAGTCTCAGGTTAGATGGAGCATGGGCACATCAGGTGAGATTATGGGTTTCTGACTAACCGCTTGACCTTAGTTTAAGTTGTACTCAGTTACGTTAACCATGTATATGATTTCAGCTTTAATTAAGTTGTACGTAGTTATATTAACTATCGGGGGCTAGACAGAGGGTCTAGCAGAACCGCTGATTAATGTTTGGAGCGTTAATTAAGTTGTACGTAGCTATATTAACTATCGGGGGCTAGACAGAGGGTCTAGCAGAACCGCTGATTAATGTTTGAGCATTACATGGGTAACTGTAGGGGGCTAAACAGACCTACTGTTTAAAGCATATTAAATAGTATTAGGCACAAACCTCTGGCTAAGGATCAAACTGGCGAGTTTGTGATCATGGGGCCCGCGCAGAGCGGCCACCGTGAGGTACCCTAAGCGACATAGATTCCTAATGAACGAGTAGATATAAAGTAAAGAGTTAACTAGAATAATCGAATGTCAGAATATTTAGAGACCGACAAACAACCAATTTGCCTTTCAACCTAAATTCGAGGTCATACTAAAATGGAGTCAGATTAGATAATAAAATGGAGTCAGAGTTTAGTTAAACCTAAATTGAATCACTCTGCGCGCTGAAAAGACCGAACACGCAAGAAACCTTCATCCACCACTGGATACCTTCATTGGGCCAAGTGCGTGGACCTTACACCCCCCACTTTTTTTTTTATTTGTATTAATTCGCTACACTTAGATGTGTCACAATACGGAAGAAAACCTACAATGCCATGATAATGCAGTACTGGCTCGATAAGGCTCCTAGGAGCATTCTTACTGCTGAGCCCTGGGAGATATTAATATATTTTTTTATGTATGTGTGTTTAACCTGCCAATCCTTAGTAAAATATGAAAATCGACCCATATAGGTCAGATTAATGTCAGATGCTTCACAGTCTTTTGGAGTGCATTAGAACAGAGAAAATGAAGCCCTTTAAGTGTGCACTGAATCAACAGTGTCACCTTTCATGCTGCTGATCCCAAGTGTGTACGATGGGCAAGGGTTGCGCAAAGGTTTGAAGAGCACTTTGATGAAAATGTATTACAAAGGCTGTAATCCACAACTGGGTCAAAACTCCTCATTCCGTCTGCCTTATAAATGTCGATCCGCCGCTAGGGTAATCTCTCTCCTAGGTGGCGGGGCTAAATGGCTGCTCAGGGGATATCAGGGCTTAACTTGTCATGGTATGGGGCGATTGCTGTGTTATGGTAAGAGGTAAAAAGGAGGGTAAGGAAGCAGTTTGTGCAGTGACTGATTGGTGCTGATGAGCCCCGAGACTCTATGCATGAAGTTATCTGTTGAAGGAGAGCGAGAGTGTGTCTGGATTCAAAATAAGAAGTGATGAAAGAGGTGTTTGTCGAGGCGCCACATCGTGACTGGAATCCACTCACAAACTTGTTAGCACTGAACGTTCGGTGTTTGAGGGCATCAGAGGAAGGGGGAAGATAATTTTTGGGTGTATTAAAATGCAATAACATTACAAATAGAGCCAAACTGAGTGCTGTCATGAACTGCCACCGTGGATTGACTGAACGGCGGGATTGTTGTATAAATAGAGGATTTTCTCATCCCACTCTCCTCTTTTCAGCCTTTGCAGTGACTTCCCTTTATCTTTCCATTTTTCTGTCTTCATATCATGTCACTTGCCTTTTAAGACTTGTCATCGGTGGCAGATGGAGAAAAGAAGAGGATCTAAAAAAGCTGATGTTGGCAAGATAAAGTGACATGCTTTCAAGAAACTTTTGCTGCGCCGTTCATTCCTTCTCCACCCCATGTGACTGTAACCTTTTAGATTCCTGGGAAAGGGGAAAAAAAAAAAAGGTATACAAGTTTATAGAGACTTTCCAGAAGGCTCTCCTTCACCTGTCAAAAACAGAGAAAGCTAGACATGCCTTTTTTCGGTTTGAGGGAAGAGGATGAGTGTCAGTCGAGAGAGAAATCCTGTTGTCCTATTGATCTTGTTCTGTCACGTAACAGTCGGCATCTGAGCGAGGCCATCCACCCACTTCTGTATCAGAGATTACTGATATCAGAGAATTAAGCAGCTTAAAAGGCTATAAAAAGTTGTTTACTCCCCAATGCAGTGAGGGCGTCAGCCTAATGGCTAGGAAAAGGAAATGTCAGTTTGGTAAAGGAAGCCACGGTGTGAGTATATACAGTATGTGCGTGCCTCTATGATTCCTTCTTTCTAAACATCTCTGGGCTGTTGCGGTTTCCTGGTCTGTCAGACTTGGGCGCCATACCGCCACCCTCTCATTCGTCTCGCTGCCGTTCCTGACGGAACCCATTTTGCCTGGCTCGCTGGTTCCAGAGCGTGAAAGTGGGTTGGAGGTGGATTGCGTGCATGAAGGCACCATCTGAACCCCCGAGCTTGTGGCGCAGGCTGGGAATGCTGTCTTTGCCCTGCAGTTATGACCTCCTTGGTTATGAGCGGCCAACTCACTGGCTAACGGGGACAATTCCTTGTAACTCAGAGTGGCCAGATACTGACTCCACTACTGTGAGATTGTTCAAGCTTCAGAATATGGGCGATGTAGAGTTACTCCCCGCTAACAGGATTGTATGGATTACAGTTGCTTAATTGATTCTTGAAACATTTCACTTCCCTGGGTGTAAAATCAACAAACCGGCAGTGCGGAGAAGGTACTCATATCTAATGTAGCCAAGATTCAAACTATTCTACAGAAAAACTGGAAACTAGATAGATTATGTGCATTTATGCTTTTTTATAGAAAAAAAATGAAATGGTGTAAATAATATATTAATAACTGTAATTTTATTTCAGGTGCTGTATGTGGGAGAATTGTTTTTTCTTTTTTTTGCTAATTGAAATGCGCTAAAGCCAGATTTTATTACAACTTTGTAACTTAATTAAATACATTTTTAACTTAATTTATTTTGGGATTACATTAATATTTTTTGGTTGACAGAACTAATTAGCATCTAACTACTATTTACACTTAGTGTAAACAAACTACTATTTTTCACTAATGCTATTTGGTCTCATTTGCCTACATTTATAATGGGTTCAATAAAATGTTATTTGTTTGAATGGTTGAATGCGGTCTTATTGTACAAACATAAATAGTTGCCCAACACATACAGGTGCTGAACCTGAGGGTTGACCGAATATAACAAGAATAAGTGATTAATTTGTGGCATTGCTAGTTTATTGCTGAAATATCATCAGAGAAGATGTAGCAAGCTTGGATTTGGTATAAACCCAACTTGGATTGCATAGATTTACAAACTGTCTGGTGATCAAATCTATAAAACTGTGGCCTAACCACACGTGACCGCTGTGATATGCAACAAAATTAATCAAAAATCACAGTCAATCAGAAACTAAATGGAAAGATAAATAATAATTAATAAATATTAAACCATTTTAACATTATTAACAAGACATAGTAAGTCTTTTGCACATTATAAACTCAGGAAAGTAAAGCAGTTAGGCTAATGTCTCATATATGCTTCTATCAAATGTGACTTCTCACCCATAGACCCTTTTTAAAGTAATGCATTTTTAAGCTTTTAATTGGCTCACCTTATATAAACAAAGGCATTGTTCTGAGCAAATCATCATGTGTGTGAATGCATTATAAAAATCTGAGTACGTGCAGGAATAATGTTTATCAGACAGCAAGTTGCGACAAGATTTATGAATTCATTCAGCTAGAACAGCTAGTTTCAGCATAAATCTGTTGAATGATGGTAAATGGTTCATTATTGTACAATGACTTTGAAGTTACTGGAAGGTGGTAGTGACACGATGTTGCTTAGATTGTTTTTTTTTTTTGGCTTTGTATTAAACGTG
>NW_015546029.1:187443-193216 GCF_001515605.1 Sinocyclocheilus anshuiensis | reverse complement strand
TGTGTGTGTGTGTGTGTGTGTGTGTGTGTATATATATATATATATATATATATATATATGTACATATGTACATAATGTCACAATGTCATAATGTCTTTGATTTTCTATTCATCAAAGAATCCTGAAAAACAGTAGCATGGTTTTCCACAAAATATCAGTTAGCACAACCATTTTTAAAATCAACATAAATTGTATTTTAAAATATGCATTAAAATATGTATTTTAAATGAATTAAATTCTTTTAAAATTCATTTGATCATAAGAGACTCAAAAACAATAAAACATTTTGCGAGTCCCAAACTTTTAAAGTAGTGTGTGTATTCTCTGAAAAAGTGTTTTTCAACCACATTTATCTTATCTTGTTAGAATTGATCTTGTAAATTTTTCCTGGAAACCTTGATTTATGGAGTATGTATGAGGTGTTTATCACAGAAGAACAATTATTGTGTAGAGCAGGTGAACATAAACACATTAAAACTGTAATGAAAATGAAATGGTGATGAATTTAGAGTGTTACATCTCTTTCTGCCAGAGGCACGGTTGAGCTTTATTGAATGGCGATACCTCAGTGACTACAACAGAAGATGTGCTTCTTAGCAGACAACTTTGTCAGCATCAGATTCTTAACACATAATATGAGCTGTTTCACATGAAGACAACAAGAAAATGACAATTTTCCCTTAATTCAACAATTGATAGACCATCACCAAATGCATTAGGCTGCTGTACACTAACTGACAGCTGTGTCGTTTCCATCTTATATCAGGGCTTCCGTTGATTGAAGATGGCAGAGCTGTTTCACAGTTTGAGATCTCAGCAAAGAGAGAATATTGCTCTGAGGATAGAACGTCCCCTGAAGAGTCCTGTGATGGCGCGTTGATGAGCGAGAGAGTTTGTGTGTGTACGTGTGTGTTTAGGGAGTTTCAGCATTGCCTTATTTGGGCAGAGAATGAGGCACAGCGCCTCAGGTGTGTATTTACATTTGTGTGTTTACACAGATTCGTGTGAGATCGAGGAATAGGAGACAGAGAAAGAAAATGGAACCAAATATGCAAGCCATGTACAGATAAATAGCTGATCTCTCAAAGTTCATCCTCCTGTCAATGCTTTAAAAATCAAAAAGGCTCAGCTGTGAGTCAGAGACGGGACTGAATGCAACCTGAGCTTATGTGTGCATTGGAGGTTAGTTCTCTGCTACTTTGATGCTTAGAAATGCTACATTAAACGGCTCCGAAATAACTCATGGGATGACACAGTCATGCTGGAACAACCATGAGATAAAGGGCATTTATTGTAGAACTGTTATGTGATTCACCCAATAACAGGAAGCAAATTAATTCAGAATGGTGACACTGATGTTGTGCGCTTTCCTGTAATGCGTTAAAATTTTGCACCCCATGTGGCCGCCTTCATAGGATTTTATGAGCTCTGCTCCAGCATGAGAAGGAGAAAAAAAAATGAAAACAAAAAAACTGTGTTAGGAGACAGAAAGGTATTTTGCTGCACCTCATTTGCATATGAAAGTCTCTGGTCTTTGGCACTGCCTTTCTCTGGAGCCCCAGCTGGCGGTGGTCTGTCAGCTACCTCTCCCCTTTCCTCACCTAGTTGTACCAGGAAGCAGCCATCGAGGGAGGGACTCAAGCTGGGCTTCGAGCCCTCTGAGGTTCACTGTGACAGGTCTGTTAGCATGAGGACTAGAGCATGTTGACCTGGGTGGAGTTCATACAGAAATTCTCAGTATGGTGGGTAGTGTACACCAGCTTTAAGGGGCAGCTCACTTACTGAGACCACCTCAAAGTAATTGGCTGTTTGCATATTACCATATTGTATTGTGGTTTTTTCCCCCTTCCCAGGATTTAAAATTCATAATAACCGTTGAACTGTTTAAAATAACTGTTTACGGTTTTCATACATTTTAAACTATAATTTATGCCTGTGATGGCAAAGCTGAATTTTCACCAGCCATCACTCCAGTTGATGTGGCGGGCTGTGAAAATACCCCCAAAACATCATTCAAAGCCACTATGTTAAATGAGAAAATTATCAAGTAGACATTAGAAAAAGTAGCCTTAGAAAGAACTATTTTATTTGATTCAACATACATTTTATTACACATAAACGTTTAGGCTACAACCGCCTAACATAAACTATGGAACATAAAAGAAGATGATTTGAGAAACATCTCAGTATTTTTGTTCATGTGAAAGTCATTGTTAACCAAAACAGCGTTGATCATGCAGGTTTGAAATGACATGAGGGTGTGTAAATGATGACGATTTTCATATTTGGGCGAACTATCCCTTTAACCGTTTTTTTTTTTTTTTTTTTTAAAGATACTCTAAATAAGAAGCTAAAACTGCCAGGGTTCTTTGATTGACAAGAGGAGGAATACAGGATTTATTTGAATTAGAAATTACTGCCTTTAAAATATTTTATATTTTATACCGTGTACCATTGTACCAGTATATTATATTTTTTACTATGTGCACACTGTTTATACATTTATTTATATATTTTTTTTTCTTACGTATTTTGCCAAAAGTATTTTTAATCTGTCTTTTCTGACTTTTTTTTATATAATTTGAAGTTTTACAGGGTTAAGAAGCCAGGTAAAGACACTGGTATATCAGCACCCCATGCTGGAGACCAGCTTCCACAATATATGCTGGTGACTAGCAATGCTGGGCTTTTTTTCCTACAGGAAAACCTTTAATTTAATTTGCTCTTAAAAAGTGTATGTCCCAAAAGCAGAAGCAAACTCAGACATGGGCAGGGTATTAGAACGATAAGAGGGATCAAACTGCTATCCACATGTGAGAACAATATTCTCTGTTTTGGTCTTCAGCATGTAGGCAGTCACATGTCATTGCATAGCTTCATCTACATGTATTTGTCATGTTCGCGTGTGAACGATAGCTATCCTTGTTTGACCACCCCCTGCCAAAACACACAAAGTAATCTCCTGCCATTTCAACTATGACTGTTTTGCCACAATATACAAATAATGTCACTCCCTAATCTTCTTAGCATCCAGCTTTAATATCATCTCTGCGCCCTTTTCTGAGAACCAGTGCCTTTTTCAATTTTAGTCCTTTCTAATCCCATCATCCCTCATACAAAACATCATATCATATGACCCATGTCATGCCCAGACATGCTCAGCAGACACCAGATAGGAGGTGAGTCATCACTGAAGGTGTTGATATGATGACATCCATATCAGAGACTGATTTGCTTTCATCTTTGTCCTTATTTAATATGTACATTGAAACTCCTGACTAGGGCTGCACAATTAATCGAATTTCTAATCGTGATTACAATTATAGATGCCACAATTACGTAATCGTTCAAAGTGCTAATTAATCGTTCAAAGTCCACTTATGTTATTTTGTGTGCTTAAGATGCTTTTTTTTCTTTCTACAAGTTATCTTAAAGGTTTTTCCGTTGTTTTAATTTTAGTTTTAGTATAACACTATAATACCATTTATATTTTTACTTTTTTTATAATTTAAAGAAGAAACCAATCTGATGTATATTTGACATTTGAGGCTTAATACTATAGAAAAGCATTAAAAGTTTTCCAGTTAACAGTGTTTTCAGCTTGTTTATTTTCATATAAAAGTACGGCATGCAGTTGCATCAAACAATGGTATAAGCATTCAATGTAAATTGTGATAATCATAATTAATAATCGCAATTACAATTTCAAGGCAATAATCGACAATTATGATTTTTGTCATAATCGTGCAGCCCTACTTCTGACCTTATTTTTTTAGAGTATGAATGACGGCAGCAATAAAGCTAAATTGCACTCATTGTTAGACAGTCTTACAAGAGGAAGAACACAGTAATTGCATGATAATGTGCTTGAATAGCACTTTTTTGAATAACACTTTCAATGCAAACCAATTCTAAATGGCACAAAATATCTTGGCCCAATCATCAGTGGTGTGTTATACTAATGAAGAAAGGCAGTATTGTAATTCTTACAGTGATCTGAAGGGGCATTTGAGGGGACACATACGTTTCATCATGGAAAGAAATGTGTGAGTTTGAAATCAAGTAGGAATACAGCAAACTGGATTTCCAAAAGCACAACTTCACCCGCTTTTCTGAGATTCTCAATGGTTATATGAGTGTATTTTAAATCATTTATGTAACATTTACAAACCCTTGTGCCTTTCTTCTGTCTTTTAGGCACACTAATATATATATATTTTTTTTTTCGAACTTTTGACAAGTAGTGCCATTTATTCCTAGTTGTGTAATGTCACAAACTAACTGGAGTAAAGGTTTGCTTTTGGGATTGGTCTCAACAGCCAGGAAACAAAAAAAACAAGAGCTCTCAAAATTGCAAGAAGTTGCAGAACAGTTAGATTGATTTTAAAAGTATTTCTTCCTGTTCTGAGTAGTTAGCAGAGACTAATTGAATCTAGAAAGAGAGCACCAGTGTGAGTGTTCCAGAGAGAATCTCTTCAGCTCCACTATTGTCTGCTGTCTAAACACTCCAAACACCACTATTGCTCTCGCTCAGAGTTGCATACTTGTCATGATTTTCCCATCTGAGACAAATTTTGGAGATTGCAAGATTTATTTTGTCATAGGGCTTGAATCAGCTTCTGACAGATTACCAGGAATTTTGTGTAACAGTCCCGCAAACGTGCTGCTGTTATGACGTCTGATGAAGAACCAATAGGAGGGCAGATTACATAGTGTGATATGATATATGATATAAAAACATACATTACTTTTAAGTGAGCATTTTCTTTACCTTATTAGCATACTAAAATGTATTTCTTCCGAATAATGAGCAGTTCCATGACCTATTTTTCCCAGCCACTACTGACTCCAGACAGATACTCTGACTGCTGGCTTAAAACACTCAGCCAACACTGTCAGCTGTGACCAAAATCTTAGTTAAAATGTACAGTCTGGCTTCAATGACTGTTGATGTACACACTCTGCCTTTGCTTTTGCTCAAGATTTCATTGGGATCAACAAAAAATTGCATGCAACATCCAGCTTCAGTCAATAGCTCTGATGCAAAATCCATCCACTGCTCGCATGCTAAGATAATCGCATATTTGGTTTGCGTCCACTTGTCCATTTGGTTTTGCTGCAGATGAATACAACACTGGAGCTAAATGAAAGCTGAATATTGGTGCCACAGGTCTGCTGGTAAAACAAACCACCGGGCTCAAGACTCACAACTCCAGGGCTCCGAGCCCATCCATGCATTAGAGAGCCATCTGCCCACGCCGTAAACAGATATCACGGATGCTGCTTATCCCTTCTCGCTTCCCAGCACGTTTCGGTGAGACTCCCCAGAGTTACACAGGCTACAGGATGAGTAATACGAAGTGGCAAGCATCTATTCTCTGAATATTGATGTGCCCTGTCTTGGCGATGGTTTATTCCCAGGTGCTGGTCATTTGGAGTACTGTCCTTGCTTTGAACTAAGTCGCCTGTGTTTCTGTTCCTCCATCTTCCGCTTTCAGTACTTGGAGGGCTGATGATGTTTGTTTGCATTGCAGCCCAAACACAGGGTTATGTTCCAACTCTATGCTGCATTTCCTTTATTGACCATAAACTGACCTGTTCCTGTATGTCTAGGGCTCTTTATTGCTGCCCAGCACTGTGTCCTTTCTGCATGATACCATTTAATAATAATTGCATACTCATCTTCTGACACATCATAGATTATATACAGTATATATATATATATATATACTGTATATACACACACCCATATATATATATATATATATATATA
>NW_015546029.1:177105-186935 GCF_001515605.1 Sinocyclocheilus anshuiensis | reverse complement strand
AAAAAGATTTTATTATAAATATAAAATTATAGTAATGTATAGTAATATTATATAAAATTACATTATTTTAAGAGTTAAAAAAAAGATTTTATTATAAATATAAAATTATATTAATGTATAATAATATTTATTTATAAAATATAATTCATATTATATTGATTTTTGTTTTACATATCTGCAGTTTGATTTGAGTTGGTTGTGAAATTGATCCTAAATTTAGAGGAAATTATGTGCAAACATATTGCTGAATCATAATTTCTGTTGATATGTCTGCACATTGGTTCAAACAAATTAACAAAGATTACTGAATGAGACCCATGTCTTTTTTCATGGTCTTTCAGCCTCTGCTATTTATCTCTTTAGTTCTGCCTATTTTTTCCTCCTCTAGTCATTGCGCACATGTATTATTCAGTATTTAAATTCTGGTTTATAGCATCAGTGATTTGTGTAGACATGGGTCATTGAGAGTCATCCACATCCCAAGTGCTGAAATATCACAGCAACCCAAGCAAAACGGAGCTGGAAACAAGCCCTGCAGGCAGTGGATGTGGAGCCTTGCAGCAGTCCTGTCTCTGCTGTCACGTGATCCTTCAAAGACAGCAGATAAGACCTCTCATCTTCCTCAGACATCACTGATGGAGAATAAGGGCTCCACCTCACCTTTCACAAAGGAAAAAAATATATATTGAGACAAAGCCTTGTGATGGTTTGAATTCATTTGTGCAGAGTCCTTCTGGACCAGAGGGGTTTTCAAATAAGAAAATCAGATGATTGGGCCAAATTTCACTTGCAGCCTCACAAGAATAAATCATTCATGTCTCATGGAAGTCAGAGAATGGTCATGAATATATAAAGGGCAGAAATCAAATCTCTTTATGACCACAAAAAAACTGCATTTCACTCACTGTAATCAAAAGGACTGACAGGGGCCTATTCTTTTTTAAATCCAGAGAGAGCAGTTATTAGTAGATTATTTGAATATATTAATAATATTATATATGAATTTAAGAAATATAGAAAATTGTGTATTTTTATTATGCCTTGGTGATCATATTGTGTCCTGTTTGAATAGTAAACAATGCCTCAAATCATCCGTTCTGCTGTATTGCATCACCAAACATATACCATCCTGGTCTCATTGTTTATATGTAGGTATTAGTAGGTAATGTTTACAAGCACATAACATGCATTTTTGCATGTTTTGATTGATACTGAAACATACCATTTTGGACGTATTACAACGTTTAAAACGTAAAATTGCTGCATAATTACAGCTAAAAACGTAAAATATATACAAATCTTTTATATCATTAAAATATTTGTATCAAATTTGGGTCACATTTACCTGCGGTGTGAACGTGGCGATATGATCTAGCAGCTTCCACACGTTATATCCGTGGTTTTTAGACATCATAAATTAGTAGAACAACGTCTTCAGTAGTACATTAACCGTGCAGTCCATGCTGTTGTTTTCATCTGAGTATCTCCAATATGGCCACGTATCCGGGTAACTGACAAAACCGTGATGCAGGTGCAACCGCTCTATTAATACGGATTCATTTGTAAGTCTGTAAAGTTGTTCATTCGTAAATAATTTACGTTTTAGGTGTCAATACGTACGTTTAGATTCTGTAAATACGTCAGTATTGTACATTTTAGTGTCTGTGCGAACGTAAGTAAATATACATTTTGTAGAACCACATTTTATGTAAAATACATAAGAATTCTCATGAGATCACGTTGAACATACAGGCAAGTAGCAAAAAGCAAGTATCTGTGCTTGTATCTGCTAAAATGTGGTATCAGTCATTGTGTCAGCTGTCATTGTGTGTATGTGCTTCAGCGGGGTAGTTAATTAAACTGTGCTCCACCTGCATTGCAGGGTGAGCTAAAATTAGAATAGTCTTAGGGATGGAGCCGAGAGTGCCTCTTTCATCCCTCACACCTGTCCCAATAACTGCTGTAACTAAACCTCTGTCTCACACGCACACACAGTCATGAGAGATGAGTGGATGAAAGTGGACCAGCAAAGGAAGCAGATGAATGATGAATGAAGTGTTCCCGTAATAAGGAGAATGGATGCATGGATAGATAGATGGATGTATGGATGGATGAGCAGATAGATGTGCACGCAAGCCCACATAGATACAGCAAGACATGTATGTAGATAGACAGATATATGCAATTTATACATGGATACAGAACACTGGGTGGACAGATGGTCAAGAAGGAGTTAGACAGAAACAGCAGGGGATGCTGGGAAGATTCTGCTTGAGTTCAGTCTGGTTGAAGACTATGTTCATGCATGAAGTTGATCTGTCTGGTTCGTTTCTGATGAGCAGTTATAAGATGAGCTCCACCTGCTCCACCTTTTGCAACTTTCTGTAAAATACGTGCATAAATTGAAGGTGGAGGCCAGACAGAAACAAGAAAATATGCATCAGGCACACACACACACACACACACACACACACACACATACTTGCATTTGTGGTTTACGGGGACTCTCTATAGACATAATGATTTTTATACTGTACAAACTGTATTTTATATTGCCCTACACCAACCCTACACCTAAACCTACCCCTTACATAAAACTACTGGCAATTTTTGAATTTCATAAAACACCGTTTTGTATGTTTTTTAAGCCTTTTGTTTTACGGGTACACAGGAAGTGTCCTCATAAACCATGTTTACGTTGTAGTACCCATGTCATTATACAGATTTGTGTCCTCATAAACCATATATACCAGTACACACACACACACACATCCATAGGCCTCAGCTTAGCACTAGCACTTTCCCCAGCAGCCTGCACAAGCTGATAAAACGCAACAGCGCCTGCGAGCATATTTTTAGCCGGCTTTATCCTCGCAGCATTCTGTATGTGATGATGGCTTTGCTCCAGCAAATGTATCCTGTCATTAATCTAGGCCTTTTGATGCCGCTCAGAAGTTAAAATGGAGTATCCACTGTGTGTAAGCATTAGAGGTTCATAAACACCAAAAGAAACTGACAGGGTTTTCCGTGTGTTACATATGAGGGAGTATTTGGCAACCGTGATATCTTTATACAAAGAAACAAAGACACGGGCACATCTCATGCCTCATTAATCGCACAGGTAATGATGCTCATCACATCTTTCTATCGGAGTTTGGCACTGTAGACCTGAGGAGAATTTAGAGCCTGTCCACATCACGCTTTCCTTTTATGTTATGCTGTTTAGCTGCTCACTCGGTCGACTGCTTGATTCCCCCAGTACCTTAGTTCACACATTTGCATAGTTTCTAGAAACTCCTGCTGCTTTTTTAATGCTTATACTTAATACATGTGCCTTTGTATATTGATTTGTAAGAAATCATAAATCTTTAGTATTTAGTAATAGTGGTTAGGATAGCTATTTAGGAATCTGGGGGCAATTTAATCCTACACCCAGTATTGCCAGATCCTTTTAGAGAAGCAAGTAACAACAATTGCAAACTGTCTATTTTTTAATTCTTGAAAAAGTACCATTTTACTTATAATAAGTTTATATTTACATTAAAAGAATTAGAAATATTGACTATTGAGCTACGGCCCAGAATATTTTCTCCTCTTTATTTTGTTTTGTTTTAACCTGTCAGTTGTTTCCTTAAGGAGACGTTTTGATCTATTAAACTTAGTTTTGTTGATATAACCAATTGTTAATTAATTTTGATTTTACCACAAGAAGGGCATTTTTAGGTTAACATAGATTTAGATTTTTAGAATCTAGTCACTTGCAATGCAAAATGCATGCAGAAATGCATAAGCTGCACAAAAGAACATGTAAAACTTTCGCAAGGTGTTTCTTCAGCAATTTATTTTCAGTAAACACTTCTCAAACCAAATTACGTTAATGATTTAGCCTTCGAGTCACGAGATAATTAATTGATGTTAATATCTACTAATTACCGCGTTGTCACGGTCACTCTGCAGTGTTTTTCTTTAATCCAAATCATCAGGACTCTGTCTCTCTTACTCTCTCTCTCTTTTTCCTCTGCCGCATCTGTGCTCGATGACAAATGACAGAGTGATACCGGCAGAAATTATCTCTTGGAAAACAATCCCTCAACAGATGAAAACCTGAAAAGAGGGAGGCGAGGCATGTTTGAAATCGGGAAGCGTTAGAAGCCTCTGAAATGTACTCCAATGAGATAGAGGTCTGGCTATTTACAGCATTTTTTTTCTAGCCAACACTCATCCATCAGGAAGAGCCGTGTGCTTGGCCATGTAATCTGTGGATTGCACATGTAGGTCCAGCCGTGCATGTCTAAGCATGTGTGCCTGCATGTGAGTCGCATGATAATATCTTCAGTGCAAGCATGCAGAAACAGTACATGCTTGATTTGGCCAGTCCTTCTGATCTAGCTTTTGTATAATGAATTATCACTAGCAGCACTAGCATAAACAGAGACATAAAAACAGCCATGATACTGTACTGCAAAAGTCCAGCTACTTCAATCACCCCCAATGAGCCATCGTGTCTTTCAGACCCTACTGCGAACAGAGTGCGAAGAGAGTGTCTTGAGAGATGGTGGCACTGACTTTCTGGTCTCCAGAACCTAGGCTGGTGTGAGATAAATGGCTCCCTGGTGCCTCTTTGATAGGAACTTCTCTGTCCTTATCGAAAAGCTGTTTCCACACTGCTGCCCTGTGTTCACACACGCACACATATACCTGTAAGGGCCAGTCTGGCTGCTGCTTAGTTGTGCTGATTTGCAGATCAAATGTATTGTGCGGGCAGAATTTGAGAATTTTAATAACTTTGTGTAAAAGAGACATCTTATTTTTGCTGTGCTGTAGTCGCTCTTTATCTTGTTCCTTGTTGGTGTTTATGAAGTATGAAAGTAAGGAGCTGGTAAATGCCACACTCTGAGACAGATGGAAGGTCAAGTCTGACAGGTAATTTGAAAACTGTAAAGGCGAAGAGATTATGGGAATTAATGACAGAGGTGACATGGCAGGAGTTTGTCTGTGTGATTATGTTCATGATTCCATTACAGGGAGAATACTCATAAAATGGACAGTTCTGTTATCATTTACTCACCCTTTCTTTTCTTCTGTGGAACAGGACATTTTATATTTTGAAAACTTTTCACACATCTCTTTTCCATGCAACAGAAGTTAATAGTGACCACAACTTTTAAGCACAAAAAAAACCCTTGTGCATTATATTCATAATCTTAAGCCATATGAGTTTGAGATCTGTAAGATTTTTAATGCACCTATTTAATAATAATTAAAAAAAAAACTTAAAGGGATAGTTCCCTCAAAAATTAAAATTCTCTCATTATTCACCCTCATGTCTTTCCAAACCCATAATACCTTCGTTCATCTTCGGAACATAAATTAAGATATTTTTGATGAAATCCGAGAGCTTTCTGTCCCTGCATAGCCAGCAACAGAACTGACACGTCCAAAGGCCCAGAAAGGTAGTAAGGACATCGTTGAAATAGTCCATGTGACATCAGTGGTTCAACTGTAATGTTATGAAGATATGAGAATACTTTTGTGCGCAAAGAAAACAACAACAAAAAAATGACTTTACTCAACAATTTCTTCTCTTCTGTGTCAGTCACCACACGCATGCGTCGTGGTAGTCTTGTGAACCCACATCAAAGACTGACATGCAAGAGAAGAAATTGTTGAATAAAGTCATTATTTTTGTTTTCTTTGCACACAATAAAGTATTCTCATAGCTTCATAACATTACAGTTGAACCAGCTCTCAGATTTCATAAAAAAAAAACAATCTTAATTTGTGTTCTGAAGATGAACAAAGGTCTTACAGGTTTGGAAGGATATGATGGTGAGTAATTAATGACAGAATTTTCATTTTTGGGTGAACTATACCTTTAATCTTACTGACCCAAACTGGGATCTTCATGTAGGTTTTTTTCCATACAACATACGTTAATATGGCTGTCCAAACCATATTAATATATAAATATTCACCAATAATATTTCCCTCCAGTGAGAAGATCATTGAGTCTGAACTGGATCAGTATGATTCATGAACAAATCATTTATTCTGAATATTGTTGTATGGACAAGACATGTTTTAAGAATCTTCACATGCATCCTACTCAACACGAGAGTGAGTAAATGGTGACATAATATTCCATTTTGGTTTAACTGTCCCTTTAAAACCCACTTTCAGAATAACAAAAAAAAAGAGTGAGAAGTGCTATATGAAAGAATTTCAGCTGCCAAATTCCACCATGGTAATCCTCATTCTTGATGAAACTCCCTGTTGCTAAAACGAGTCATGATGGTTTCGAACTGTGAATTATGAAATTAACTTGCTGGCTCCCTGGTGGAGGCCTTGTCCCAGCATCTGCTGCAGAGGCAATCCTGTCAGAGATGCAGGGCGAGTCAGAGGCAGATGAGAGGGCGAGTCGAGAGAACGACACTTTCATTCCACTGAGGTTTTGTTAGTGCCTGATGAGAAATTTAACTGGGTGACACTTGAGGGACATGAGGCAATCTGGGAAAAGAGTGGGGTCACGCAGGCAGGAGGAGTGCACCTTCAGAGAAGACAGGTGTCCACTGAAAGCTAGAGTTGGAGGAGAAATGAGGGCAGAGACACAAACGCCTACCCATCCTAAAGAGCAGCGTTTCAGAAGAAACAAAAAAGTCATGCAGGTTTAAAACGACATGAAGGTGAGTAAATTACACGATTTTCATTTTGGAGAGAACTATCCTTTTAAACTCTGATACAGGAATTAACATACACATTAAGAGATGGCTAGAAGGAGAATCGGGGTGTTATTTAAATTAGCATTTATGGAGTGTACAATGACTTTAGTGACAATAATAATGAAATTGAGCATGCAAATGAACTTAAGATCCCTAACCTCTCTGTCTTTCTCTGTGTTATTCATTGTTTTAACTTATCTTGTTCTACACATATTGGGATTCTTAAGGGTACCTGAACAGCAGCCTGAATAAATTATGACAACACAGTTAAGTACAAAATGATCTCATTAGTCAGCGGGTCATGGAGATGATAGTGATCCTGCGGTAATGGGTCAGTGCTTCCCTCAAATTTATCCGTAGCACTTGTGTCTGTCATTGACATGAGCTCTTTGCTCCCTCAGTCAGAACTGAGAAATCAATAGAGCTGTACTTAGTACATTGAGATGAGACATGTAGTGAATCAATTAATAAGTGTTATTTTATTAATCTAAGCATTCAAATCTGAATTTCATAGTACATGTAAAAGGGTAAGTTCACCCAAAGAGTGAAAATTGTAATTTACTCACCCTAATGTCATTCCAAATCTGAATGACTTTCTTTGCTCTGTGGAACACAAAAGAAGATATTTTTAAGAGCGTTGGTAACCCAACCATTCTGATGGTTCCAATGTATGCATTGAGACAGAATTAAACATTTTAAGTGACCTATCCCTTTAAGACATGTATAAATTAAAATGATGTGCTGATCAGAATAACCTGGTCTCTATATTCTGTATTAAAATATTTTGTTTTGCTTCACAAAGGTTTTGTTTCAGAGATCTTTAGAAATCTTCCTCAAACAAACGATATCGTTGCTCATTTGTGTGAGCTTTTTGCCACAAATATTTATACTGAACAGTGCAATTTACCTGCTTGCATGGGCAATGCTAGTGAAACTTTATTATGCCAGGCAAAAACACTGACTTTTATGGGCGCAATCTATAACATGTAGGCCTATCGATTTAACATGGTAATTTAATGCAGTTAATTATATATTTTAAAAAGTGTTGAACAGTTATCACATTTAATCACTTCTGCTGACCCGTAACCTCCCAAACCACACTTACTGAAAGTACACACAATAATTATAATGCTTTTGTTAAAGCTGCACTATTTTTATATTGACTTATTTTAAAAATTGACTTGACTTGTTCATACTGTGAAACACGACTATCTTTACTTGGACCAACTCTTAAAAATATAGCATATCTTGCATATCTTGTAACACCCCTAAATCTTACAGATTGATAGACTAGTTTGTAAAATGGATTGCTGTGAACTGTAGACCAGTGATAGAATTATGTTTGATGACATGGAAGTAAAACAACAAATCTATTGACTTAAATTAAAAGGGGGTACACTAAATCAGCCCCGATTAACTGGTTGAACTGGATTACTGGTAGTGGGTGCATAAGACCCTGGTGTTTACACTGGATATGATTGTTAAAGGGGTGGTTCTCAAGCAGAGGATATTATTGAAGAGGATCGTGCAGAATCTGTGCAAGTACGGCTTTTAATGGTAGGCCTATGTTTTTGTTTGTTGTCGTCTCATACTTTTAGATACGCTGTTATTTGTAAATGCTACTGCTTATGTTAGCTTTTAATATACAGTTTTATCCTGATTAAAGCTTTAATACAGTATGGCAATTGCACGCGCGTCCATGTTTAACGCTTCTCATAACTATGTGAAAATAAGCATATAATTGTAACAGTTCATTGTTGGAGATGAGCTGAACGAGAGAGAGAGAGATGCAGAGCGTGTGTAGAGCAGGGGAACTCGAGGAACAGTATTAAGAACTGCTGCTTTAGAACATTGATTTTGAAACTTGTGAATCCATTAGAATCGTTAGAAGACAGAATCGTGATTCATATATGAATAGATTTTTACATGCTCCTCTAGTTTTCTCTTCCTCTTCTCTAAAGCAGCGCTGCATGATCTCGCCCCCTTTGCTGCCTTTTCCCGAGGGCGGGGTTTATCTGGGTTTGTTACGCCATGACCCCGAGAAGTAACTTGTTGTAGTCCCTACCAGCCGTTTTTGTAGGCATTAAACTGCCAGAATTTTAAAAGACGATATCTCCGTTTGCATTGAACTTTCAGCTTTGTAACTTTGCAGATATTGTTTATGCTCAAACAACAACATTAGACACTAACTAACGTTAAAAAAAGTGAAATCGCAATGAACCACCCCTTTAACTGTTTGGTTGATTTATCTGGAAAATAATTGATTGTGGTTATGTTTAAGGGTCTTCACAGTTCAGTGCTCTCCAGCTGCTTTTGTGGCATCCTTTAAAAATGGTAGCATAGCAAATGTGTCAACAACGCATATATCATAGTATATATTACTTAGAATGGTCCCAAAAATAACCTGAATGCTCCTCATGAATTATCTACAGGGACATTCACTTAAATAATGTATTGTCTGCCTGCTTCTTACAAACTCCCTGCCTCCTTTGAGTAGATTTGACAATCTACCCATCACCTTTCCTTTGGCCCTGATCCATCTGTTCCTCCACATAGATCTCATCTCATTTGTCTGTGACCACTCACCCGACCCACATCTCACAGGCAGAGTAAATGACTCCGCGGTGTCTCCCTGCCACTCAAGACAATTCTGTCAACCTGTGAGAACAGTCACTCACCTGTTTCCACTCTAATCAGGAGTGAGCTTTTTCTGAATGACATCTTGAAAAGAAAAAGACAGAGAAAGAAAGAGTGCACCGTATGTCTACACAATTGTATGAGAGACAGTGAGCTGCCTTTTCTCTCTTCGTTTTTAAATGCAACATCTTATTGACAGTACAGTATGTTGTATTTAATTGAGATTTAATCAAACCTGTTTTATTCTGGATAGTTAAATATGATATTATTATTATTATTATTATTATTATTATTATTATTATTATTATTATTATTATTATTATTATTATTATTATTATTATTATTATTATTATTATTATTATTATTATTATTATTATTATTATTATTATTATTATTATTATTATTATTATTATTATTATTATTATTATTATTATTATTATTATTATTATTATTATTATTATTATTATTATTATT
>NW_015546029.1:175488-177042 GCF_001515605.1 Sinocyclocheilus anshuiensis | reverse complement strand
TATTATATACGTAATAATAATAATAATAATAATAATAATAATAATATTGAAAGCGTTAGGAAACCAGACAAACAGGACTCTTTATTATTAATATTAATAATAATATCATAATGGTTATTGTTGTTGGTGCTATTGCTATTAGTAATAATAATAATAATAATAATAATAATAATAATAATAATAATAATAATAATAATGAAAAGCATTAGGAAACCAGACAAACAGGACTCATTTTTATTAGTATTAGTAATAATATAATTTAGGTTGTTGTTGATTGTGCTATTGTTAATAATAATAATAATATGTATTATTATTATTATTATTATTAGCAATAACAATAGCACAATAAACAACAACCTTAATGCTATTATTATTAATATTGTGGTAAAATGGAAGCATTATGGAAATGAGCTCTCTTAACCCTGTAGAGGTGTTCCAATTATATTTATAGTTTAGGACCAGAGGCCTCAGTGCTTGATGGGAGTTAGTAGGCTTCAGCTGCTGGATCACATCCTCCAAAGTATCAGCCATCATTCTCTGCACTGACTTCTCTGCTCAAGCAATAGCCAAATGTAGCATATGATTACACATGAGCTAAAATATACGCCGAAGTCTCTGATGAGGATGGGAAGAACCTTTTTCTTTTTTTGTGTGCAGTGATCGTATCTTCCTTCTATTCCCACATGTGTTCACTCCATACTCACTATATGGTCTTTAAGCAGCAGCATGTGGAAAGACCATTATTCATGTTGGTTTAGCAGTATCTCAGGGGTGAAAGGACGCATTTGCAGAGGAATACTGTGCAGGAAGAGCTTGTGAACCTTCACGCAAGGATGACACATGAGAGAGGGTGCAGTTGGACAAACTGTGGGAGCACATAACCTTAATGTGGTATTGTGTGTGTGTATGTTTGAGGGGGATGTGAAGGAGGCATCTGAGTGTGTACAGTAGTGGTTCAATGTTTTTTCTGTGAGCCTTTATATTGATCTGTGTGCTTCTGTATCTATGGAGAGGATGTTTTTCAGTGCTGTTGAGAAAAGCAGGAGGAGTACAAGAGCTCTGGCTCTCTGTCTCTCACCACATGGTGTCAAGACACGGCTTATCTGAGATTTTACACATTATTAGATCTGTGTCTCAGAGCAATGGCTCTGTCTAGAAAAGATGACCTTTTGAGTTGAATTGTATAGACAAATCAGTGCTATGGATATTGTATATAGTATAACCCAGAGGTTGCACTACAGATAATCATCATCCGTCACTTTGACGGGCAGGGTTGTACATTTTCTGTCATGCTCTTATTTTTCCCCTGAGCATCATATATCGCATTGTTATTAAATGTTTTTGAAAAGAAGTCTGTTATGCTCAATGAGGCTGCATTTATTTGATTAAAAATACAGTAAAAACAGTAATATTGTGAAATACTTCAATTTAAAATAACTGTTTTCTATTTTAATATATTTAAAATGTAATTTCTTAAAAATGTATTTTGTAATTTACTTCTGTGATGGCAAAGCTGAATTTTCTGCAGCAATTCATCCGGTCTTCAGTGTCACA
>NW_015546029.1:163843-175144 GCF_001515605.1 Sinocyclocheilus anshuiensis | reverse complement strand
GTCTTCAGTGTCACATGATCCTTCAGAAATCATTCGAATATGCTGATTTGGTGCTCAATATTTTTTTTTGTTTATTATTGTCAGTGTTGAATTTGTGAAGTAGTGGCACAAATTTGGCCCTCTATCATTAAATCAAATATTGTAATATTGTATTTTAATTTTGGTTAAATTTTAATTGTTAGTTAAACTTTATTGCATTTTGAAATGTCTATCAATGTTTTTAAATTTCGGTCAGTTATGGAAAAGTATTGGTTATGGTGTATGGAAAAGTAATGTAGTGTGTTTGCTGCTCTTTATTTCTGAAACAGGGTATATATATATATATATATATATATATATATATATATACTAGGGCTGGGTAAGTTAACGCATTATTATTATTAGTTATTATAACTAATTAACGCCGACAATTATTTTATCGCGCATTAATGCAGTTGTTTTAATTTTATTATTATTTTGAAAGTCCGTTGCTCACTGGCTCTGAATACACATACAGACAAACCGGGTCACAGTAGGGGTGGGATGTTGATCAGTACTGGTTTGGGATTGGCGTCATCATGCGTCTCAACCAATGAGAGCACGAGACAAAATACTTTAGAACCCATTATAATCAGTGACACTGTGTCTACACCGGATGCGAGCGGCACTGTTCGATGCGACAAAATACTATAGAACCCAATCATAATCCGTGACACCTGTCTGCACCGGACGTGAGCGGCATGGTGCGATGGGACAAAATACTATAGAACCACTGATCTATAATAGAGAACATTATATATAGAACAGTGTATAGAACCCATTATAATCATTGATGCTGTCTACACTGGATGCGGCGCAGCGTGACACGACAAATCCCTGACAGTAAACTGATGCCTCTTTCTATCTATGACGTACTGACACAAAATTCAAATGATTTGCAGCGGTCACTTTGTCGTGTCCAGTGTAGACAGACTTTAGCTGTTGCAGTGTGGTGCAACGCGACAACTGTCACATCCGGTGTAGACATGGTGCAACCCCTTATTTACACTGCACACATCTGCGGCATGTTATGGCTCCGGCGAGGTTTTGTTCCATCCTCCACGCATTGCCAACTCACACAAGGAGCATTTCAGAAGCGAAGCGACAGGATTCGCGAGACCATGTGATTTGCCTGTCCGACGTTGTTTATCTTGATTATTTGTGTTCTGGCTAAGTTGGCTAAATGTTTATGTTTTGTCCGGTTTAATTCTGTTTATAGTTGTATTTATTGCTATGTCTTACTTTGTTGTGTGAAGTTAATACAATTTAAAAGTCCATTAATGAACGACAAGGATAAAAGATTTGTAGCTGTGTATAGTCGTCTAAAATACATCCTCAATTATCTTGTATTTATATTTCACTTACCATTTCTGGCCTCCTGGCAAGGATATAGTGATGTGAAATACGATCGGGAGTCTGCACAGGGTGTTTATTTTGAAATTGACAGGATTTTTGGACTTTTATTTTGTATCTGCTGTGCGGCTTGGACGCGACATCCGTCAAAAATAGGTGAACGTTCTTAGGATCGCAAAGAATGACGGCACGTATGAGCCTCCCTCAAGACGCACCATCACAAGAAGAATACATGAGTTGTATGAAAAAGAGATTTTAATTTGATTACATTATTGTTTAAGTTGAGATTTACAAGAAATATTTTAACTGCTACTATGTAAAGGGAATACTGCTGTAAAAAAAGCACCTTATTTGTTTAAAGTGTTTGCAGACCAAATGTTATTGCACTTTTGTTCAGTACTTTTAAAATAAAAGTGTGCAATATACTACTTTTGAATTCATTATTGAATTTTGCACATAACAATGTGATTAATCGCAGAAAAATAATGTGATTAATCACGATTAAAAATTTTAAACGTTGCCCATCACTAATATAAACTAGAACTTTATTCAGTATTCAGGCTTTAAGTTTTCTCATTAGTGATGTGTTGTTTGTCTCTATAATCTATAATGTTTTATGTTTATATGATTCAACATATAAACACATCATTCATAACAAAAACAGCATATAGAAACATATAGTTCATAACATACAAACATATAATGCAAACATATTAAAACAGAACAATGCTGACAGCTCCTGTTTTAAAGTCTTTCTTTTTTTTTTTTTGTGATGGAGTGATATGATTGTTAGCTGATGATAAAAGACCAGTTTCCAAACAGGTTTTCACTTATATGGTGATTTGTCTCCAAGGTCTCCAACCCAGCCCTGCAATAACCTCATACAAATCTGTTGATGCAAGTACTGTGCATCATAACCAGCTAGAGTTGTTTTTATAGGCAAATGACATTCCTTATATTAAGGTGCACATAGCCTATTGGGGCGTCTTTACCTGCTCAAAATGCTTAAATAAGTCTAATTAGCTTTCCACAGCAGGACTGCCCGCTACGTGCATTTAGACACTCTGCACTTCTGCTTTATACTATGCATTACCACACACTGAGGCCGGGGATCCTGCTGAGATTCTAGAGAAAGGTTTTCATTTTGCCTTCATCGAATGTTACATTTCGCAACGAGAACAAGAATGATGGAGGCTACCTTGAAATCACGCCAAGCTTTGCTGATGTGGCTCTTCAGGGAGATATAGAAAAAAAGGATAAGAAACAAAGAAATTAAATGAGAAAAAAATAAGTTGTTCAGCAAAATTAATGCTATCAATTTGTTTGTATATTGGGGACAGGAGGCGGGGGTTCGCCTAACAGTATACATAGCAAGGTTTTTTGTTTGTTTGCTTGTTTTGTTTTTAGAATAAATAAAAAGAAAACAAGTAAATAGAATAGAAAAAGAATAGGGAATTCTAGTGTAAGAGGCTAATTTTTAAATAAAAATAAATCAAGTCAATAGAACAGAAAAATAATAGATAATGCATGTGTCAGAAGGTCATTATTTATAATAAATAAATAAAAAATAAGTAGAAAGAATAGAGAATGCTAGTGTTAAAGGCTATTTTCTTTTTAAATAAAACAAGTATAGAAATAGAATAGAGAGTGCTAGAGTTAGAGGATCAAATGAAGATGAAAGAGATGTATTTTCAGCCTTTTCTTGAAAATTATTAAGGACTCAGCTGCTTGGATTGACTTGGGCAGGTCATTCCACCAGGAGGGAACAGCTAATGAAAAAGTCCATGAAGGTTTTATCACAGGTTGAATGCAAAATGTTTCAATACAGGCATTTCAGTCAAATGTATTTTATGCAATATTTCAAACCTTTAACCCACTTGGAAAAATCAACCCATGGCAACAGTTTAAAAGTAACCCAATTCTGTGTAAAAATATGCGGACTTGGCAACCCTGCATCCAAAAAGAGCTGCAGGAGTCAGATTTGACTGATCTCAGGTCAAGAATAAGGAGAGATGACTGACAAGACCATGCTGGAGTATTTGCTGCTTAACAGATTCTGAGCTCACTGACAAATATCTTATCTTGCAAGATGTGCTCCCTTTGCACAGAGTGCGTGTGATTGCGAAATCAAAACTGAAAGTGAACAGCGCGAACGCTCATTCAAAAGAGATACTCCGCATACTGAGAGCGGCTCCCTGATGCGACAAAATTATACACAATATTAGTATGTTTAAAGGAGTGGACATAAAAATCACGGAAGCGAAACACATGTTGCGGGAGCAGGCGGCAATTGTCAGAAATTCAGCGGGAGCGGGATAAAGAAAACAGCCGAATCCCAGACATTTTGGGCGATTAAGAAATCTCAGCCGGACGCATTTTTTAGGTCCAAAAAGAGGACATGTCTGGGGAAAAGAGGACGTATGGTCACCCTATACAGTATGTTATATATATATATAGAGAGAGAGAGAGAGAGAGAGAGTGAGAGTGAGAGCGAGAGAGAGAAAGAGAGAGAGAGATAGATAGATAGATAGACAGATAGATAGATAGATAGATAGATAGATAGATAGATAGATAGATAGATAGATAGATAGATAGATAGACTGGATTAATGGCTGCTGAAAATTCAGCTTGGCCGTCATAGGAATAAATTGCATTTTAAATTGATCAAAATAACAAACAGTTATTATAAATGGTAATAATATTTCACAATATTGCTGTTTTTATGGTAATGAAATAAGTGGAGCCTTGGTGAACTTAAGAGACTTCTTTCAGAAGCATAAAAAATGTATCCAGTAGTGTGTGTGTGCATGCGCATGTGTGTTTACGTTTACTTTTTTTTTTTTTATGTTGACACTGGAGCAAAGATAATATATGAATATTAATATTTGATAAATATTCCTCTGAGCCACATATGCTCATGGCTGAGCCCCTCTAAAGCTGAAATCCCACAATCTCACTACTATGGACTGATAATTTTGTTGTTTTCAAAGAGAAATAAGTCTTGATTATCTGAATAATGGGCATGTCTGCTAAATTAGATAAGTTAATGGTCCTTTCTCTGAGTTCGGTGGAACGCCCGAGGACAGTCTTTAAGGTTTACGTGTGAGAGTGAGAAAGAAAAATATATTTGTGGCTATTGCATTGTGATCAGGAGAACTTCACACACTCTGGGATGTGTGGCTCCTGGCTAGGCGGTGGAATAATATTAATGATTTATGGGCAATTACTTTAGAGTGAATGAAAAACAGAACAGACAGTTCAGTCGAGAAAATCACATCAACCCACTTCTCTCTCTCTCTCTCTTCTTATCTCTCTCCATGTCTCTATCACTCGTTTTCTCCCTCACTATCTCTATTTCTCTTGCTCTCGATCACTCTGCTCTCTCTCTTTAATCCCTTATTTCCTTGTCCCCCTCCCTTCCTTTCAGTTCATATTTCTCCACAACCCTTTAATCTTTCTATCTTCTCTCACCTCTGAGGTTTTTCCTCTTTTTTTTCTTTCAAGTTTGTTTTCCTCTGTATTCAATGCTGTAAGTTAATATCTTTTTCCTGTTGCTGTCCCAACAGATTTCTCTGGTGTACTTGCAATTCAAATCTGCGTGAGTGAACAAAGGACTTGTGAGTCTTCCATACGGCAGGAGATCCTGTCCCTCATTGTGGATGAATATAAATCTGTTTGCTGTTGTCATCAGCAATAGAGTCTGTTTATATCATGAGCCGTTTATATTGCAGAGTGGAGATTATGACTGAATTTTTCATCCCTTTCTTTTTTTTCTCTCTTTCTCCCTCTCTCTCTGAATAGCGTTTTGTATTGGAATTGAGAGAAAAGACAAGATTAAATTATACATAATGTGGAGGCCATCAGTAGAGCATTTGTTCTGATTAATGACTAAAAAAGCAAATGGGTGAGAAATATTTCCAAATCATGCCACCAGATCAATCTGTGGTGCATCCATGTTTTCCGCTGAAAACCAGTCAATCTCTTTTCCCCACGCCAATGGCACTTTATGAATTATGGGAGAGGATATCTCATCACTGTGCAAATTTCTTTGCCTGGCTTTCCTCCAAGTCCTCAATTAGTCCGTGTTTTCCTGCAGCTAGCAGGCCGGCAATAATTAACTATTGATCAGTGCTTGGATAGCTGCCCGGCATGGTGCCATGGTGAAATTCTGCGAGTGGAGCATGGCTTGATAACGTCCAGTTCCTTATTACTGGACGGACGAAAAGCATGCTTCAGACCCTGCTGTCACATTTACTCCCATGAGGTGATCAGTGGAAATGCATATAGCACATGGGATGCACATGTGGGATTTAAGTGGTTTCATTCAGGTTGGTCTGTGAATTAACTATCCAATGCAGAAAGACAAAACTGGAAAATTGACCTCAAAGGGAGGACGACAATATTGTTATGCTCTCCAAAATCACCAGCTGGAAATCTGTTGTTTTGCTAGGTAAATCACCAATGTTTCCATTGTGCTTATTGTGCCTTTCAGATTTTGTCAAGTTTTTAACATTATTCTTGCTGATTGAATCTTTTAGGATCAATTTATTCATTCTAAAGGCTTTTTTGTTTAACAAATATACGTTTTACAGCTGTTGCTGTGAGTTGCATGTTAAAAAATAAAAATAAAATCTAAGATATTTTTATTAACCTGTTAAATTACTGACTGGTTGATTGATGCAAGTACATTTTTATCTTTTTATTTACTCTTTTTTGCCCTGCTGAGGTCATTTCCTGTCCTGTGTTCCATTAAGACTACATGTATAAAATTCAGTGTCCTAAACCTAAAATGATACACTCAGGAGAGACAGATGATTCCATTTCCAATAATCTTTATAAAGATCTGCATGACATTTGTATTGAGAGTATTATACTTCATATTGATATAGTAACACATGGCTAAGTAGCATCCTTTACCTTTTTCCCCCTTGCTCAGATCACATATGCATTTGGTGTCTGTGGCTGACTAATACATTGTGCCTGTTCTTCAGATAGCGGCAGTGCAGTAACAGTCCTGTTTTACGGCAGCCTGCTGCCATGTTTGACACTTCAGAGGCAAGTCTGATATTTCCTTGCCTCGATTTTCAACCAGACATCACCCTGATGTATTGGGCTGACCTTTCTGCCTGCAAAACTCAAATTGGCTCGCCTTGTCTCCTCGTTCGAATGAGATAAACAAAGTCTTTGTTTTTAGCAACAGCTCATGATAGGCATTTCTAGTCTGTTGTTGTTGTTCTTTTTGGTCAGCCTCTGCACACATTAGGAGAAAGATAAACACTGCCAAAATATTCTCACATTACCACAAAATCGCTAAAGAGAGTAACATATTGCACCAGTGTGCATTAGCATTCAGCGAACTGTAACATTATGAGTTGTTGCATACCATTACAGCTAGCATGTTTGGGTTTGCTCTTAGCATTAACACTCTTTCACAACCGCTAATCTCCTCTTCACTCAGCTATCCTGCTTGTTCGATTGCATTCTGCCCTTGGTTTGTCTGTGAAAGAATCAGGGTTTCTTATTAAGAAATCCTACAAGCTTTATTTAACATAAGGCATATTCTATAAAAAGAGTACAGAGTTTGTGTATAGTACAGTATGTGGGTGGTACAATGCAACTATTAGACGGAACAACCTTCTGAGATGATGAAAGTGTATTTAAGGGATAGTTCACAAAAAATAAACATTCTGTCAACATTTACCCACCCCCATGCTGTTCCAAACTAGTTGTTGTTGTTTTGGATCCCATTGACTTTCATTGTATAGACAAAACCTTCCACAGATGAAATAAAGTAATACAGGTTTGGAAAACAACATAAATATGAGTAAGTGATAAAATAAGTTTTATTTATTGGTGAGCTATTCCTTTAACGGTGTTAGAAGAGTAATAGAGATCAATGTGTAGGTGTTAAGCTACTCTTTTGGAGCCACCGTAAAGGGCGGACAGCTGATGGTATGGATGGAAATGGGGTAGAAACCCAACCTAATGGCTTATCACAAAGGCTCTCCCCCGTGACAACTTATTGATGGACTCTATTTGTTCTTAAATGGCAACTCTGCCCCTTTTACTAGGGAGAGATTGAGAGACTGGAGAAAAGAGAGAGAGTGAGGGAAAGAGGGGGCAAGGGAAAGAGTGATGAAATGAAGGAGGTAAAGATGGAAATGAACTGTGCAGTGGAGATTCTGACCACTCAAGTGTTTCCGAGCCAGGTCGCTCTTATATGGAGATAGAATTGTTGCTTAATTCCAAATAAATAGATTACGATCTTTCAACTTTGATTTCATAAAGCGATTAACAAACATTAAACATATTGACAAATAAATAGAATGAGATCCACAAATAAATCATAAAGTTTCACAAACATGAATTAAATTCACAAATAAATAAAAAGAGATTTGCAAATAAAAAACATTCACAAATATTTATTTATGTCACAACCACAACTTTGACTGGCATTTACTTGTGAATCGCGTCCTGTGCATTTGTAGATAGCTGCTCGCATTTGTGAATCGCGTCCTGTGCATTTGCGAATTGTGAAACATTTCTTCCGTCAAGAGGTGCTGACAATCCACAAATACGTGGACTCCACCCACCGTCTACTCAAGCCAATCAGATAACAGCCACATTTCGCTGACCAATCGTAGCACAATCTCGCTATAGCCAATCACGTTTTGCTTTACAATCAGGGCGGTCCCATCCTGAGATAACTTCATTCATCTGCATTGACTCAAATAGGTAATATAAGGGCCATAAAATGGGTACCGTAAAAGATGTTTAAAATTGGATTTTGTTAGACCTTTAGATTGTGTATCATGCCAACCAAGCCACAGTATTTTATGTTATGTGCCTTTGAAAATGCCAGAGAAACAGTGCATGATGAAGTGTAGTAGGTTAGACTAGTGCGTGTGCGCATTTACAGTGCTTTCTTTCACTGTATGATTCAGTTTATTAAAATAAACTTCGAATGATTACAAAATTCAAGATATGGGAGCAGAAAATGTATACATTTATATCAGTTAATATAGTTTATATAAATATCATTTATATATCAATGTAATTTCTTTTCTTCAAAAATCAACATGATTTCAAATGTGATATTAACATTATGTGATATTAATATACAGTTCAATAAACAAAAAGTTAATTAAGAGACTTAAGTTTTAGACACCATATTGCCTGTTTTTGCTCTATTTCGACAACAAAAATAACTCCAAACAAAGCCACAGCACTGTTTTGCGCCTCTGAACAGTGTGACATCTAAATGCCACTTCAGATGCAGCTTCTGTGTTTCCTCTGCATTCCAAAGATTAATTTAGTTGATAATTATACCATTTGTTTGGTAACAGCCTAAATGTCTCGTTATTCTAATTGACAAATTATATGCAAGAATTTGACTCAAAAAGATGATGCACACTTTAAGAAAAATGGCTTTATAAATGTAAAAATGCTATATATATATAAGCTTATTGGTAGATTAATTTCTATCACTTAGTATTGTCAAAAACCCGGTACTTCGGTACCAAGTCGGTACTAAAAAAATGAAAACGTTACGGAACCAGGTTTTTTAAAGTACCGGTGGTACCAAGTACCCGGTCAACCCGGTTCTTGATGTGCTACTCGAAAGGTGCGCAGATGCGCTCTCTTCATAAAAGCACTGAGATGTGGCGACATCAAAAGGAGGAAACACACCAAACTAACAAAACACTTTAAAGACACCCACATCAAACGAAAGAGTTCAAGCAGATAAGTTTCATTTTAATTTTTAATATTTAGATCTTCAGTGTTTCCCATCCATTGATTTATTTGTGGTATCACTGCTGTGAACTGACCACCACAGAATATCAAAAACTTTATACATGGTTAGATCCACATAGCAGCTCATATACATCGGCTTGACTGAAAAACTGGGAAATGCTGTTGGCTGTTGTGTGACGGCAATTTAACCTATTACACAAACAAATGTTTATTATGAGGTTGAGTTCAGTTATTTATTAGTCAGTTACTTATTGACGTTTTTATTTCCATATTGAATAACATGACGCTTCCATATCGCATTTGAATCCAGTATAGCGTTGTTCCCATAGGCGTAATTTAAAGCTCTGTTTCTCTGGCATTTTCAAAGGCATGTAAAATATAATACTGTGGCTTGGCATGATACACAGTCTAATGGTCTAACGAAATCCAATTTTAAACATCTTTTACGGTACCCATTTTATGGCCCTTATATTACCTATTTGAGTCAATGCAGATGAATGAAGTTATCTCAGGACGGGACCGCCCTGATTGTAAAGCAAAATGTGATTGGCTATAGCAAGATCGTGCTACGATTGGTCAGCGAAATGTGGCTGTTATCTGATTGGCTTGAGTAGACGGTGGGTGGAGTCAACGTATTTGTGGATTGTCAGCACGTCTTGACTCGAAATGTTTCACAATTCGCAAATGCACAGGACGCGATTCACAAATGCGAGCAGCTATCTACAAATGCACATGACGCTATTCACAAATAAATGCCAGGCAAAGTTGTGGTTGTGACATAAATATATATTTGTGAATATGTTTTTTATTTGCAAATCTCATTTTATTTATTTGTGAATTTAATTCATGTTTGTGAAACTTTAAGATTTATTTGTGGATCTCATTCTATTTATTTGTCAATATGTTTAATTTTTGTTAATCTCTTTACATTTATTTGTGGATCATAATCTATTTATTTGGAATTAAGCAACAATTCTATCTCCATACTCTTATTGCATTCCTTAGAGATACGTTTCAATGCTGTATAGATTGCTTTCTCTGCAACTGCAGATGTCACATACTTAAGAAATTTCAAATCGCTTTTTCCCCACCTCTCGTCACTGGGGAGAAGTCTGTTTTTTTTTTAAATGAATTTGAAGCCTTCTATTGGTTTACATTGGGAAATTACCAGTCGCCATCTAATTAATTCAAAACAATGCTGGGTTAGTGAGCCATGCACACTCAGTCCAGAAATCTAAATGAGACCAGCAAAGGTTAACAATCTAATAGCTCATTAATGTAAAGCCTTGTTTATTCATGCACAATAATAGCTGATAATCATAGATAAGGACATTGATGTGCCATCTACACTGTGAGCTGTTTTGATGCAAGCATTTGATAATAGGTTGGTAATTTTAAGATAACAATTAAAAATTGTAAAATCGAGAAGACCAGTTGACTGGTTAACTAAGTTACCTGGCCATTTGCCATGGTATTACAGATTTATACAAGAAAATACATTATACTGTACAAAACAAATTTGCTGTAAAATACAATAAAATTGGTGTTTTCTGGATATTGTTTAAATCTGCGTAAAATAAGTAAAATTACTTGCGTTTTTTTTTTTCGTAAAAAGAATACACGTGTGTCAGATTTTATACAGTATACTTTTTACGTACAAAAATACATATATAATTTTACATTTTTTATTCAAGTTCACCATAAAAGTAGATTTACACAGTTTAAAAGTACGTCTTCCATAAAACACATTTTACAGTAAACAATTATTTATTTTACAGTAATTTTGTTTTGTACAATATAACTAATTGACTTGTATAATTCTAATATACAGTAATATCACTGTAAATGGTAACTTAGTTAACCAATCAACAGGTCTTGACTGTACAATTTTCAATTTTTCTGTTATAATTACTGATGGGTAACACTGTGTATAGCTGTGGCTCAACTTTAAGTCATGATTTGGCCTTTTGTTTTACCACCTGTATTATTACAATATACATTTACATTTAGACATTTAGCAGACGCTTTTATCCAAAGCGACTTACAAATGAAGACAATGGAAGCAATCAAAATCAACAAAAGAGCAATGATATGCAAGTGCTATAACTAGTGTCAGTTAGCGTAATGCAGTACACGTAGCAAGTTTTTTTTTTTTTAATCATATAATAAATAAAA